>NW_028262291.1:2419393-2570606 GCF_047370975.1 Nipponia nippon | reverse complement strand
TGGCTATTAGTGGATACCATGCAAGTATTGCATTTTACTTCTCTTAATTGCTCCTAATCCTTCATTAGACAAATAGATGCCTTGGACTATGCCTGTGGTATACTTCTGAAAATCCAACTAGTTGTACTAATTGTTTAATCTTAGCCCTGGGCAGCTACTCGTTGATTATATACTGATTGCTCACAGATAATAAACCTAAGGAGGCAGCGATGCCAGACACACAAACCACTTCCCAATATATTGGCTGGCCCAGTGGTGCAAGTGCTGTCTTTTGGACATGGAATGTAAAGCTTGACAGCAGCTGGGATTATACCTGGGAGATCTGAATCTTGAAATATGACCTTCTATATAGCAGGATCTCCTGGTGTCCCAGGACAAAAGGCTAAGGGCAACATAGAATCATAGAATCATAGAATCATCAAGGTTGGAAAAGACCCTTAAGATCATCGAGTCCAACCGTTAACCTGTCACTGCCAAGTTCATCTAGACCCTGTCTTCAAGCACCTTATCTATCCGTTCTTTAAATACCTCCAGGGATGGAGACTCAACCACTTCCCTGGGCAGCCTGGGCCAGGGCCTGACAGCCCTTTCGGTGAAGAAGTTTTTCCTAATATCTGACCTAAACCTGCCCTGGTGCAGCTTGAGGCCGTTTCTTCTCGTTCTATCACTCGTTACTAGGGAGAAGAGACCGACCCCCACCTCACTGCAACCTCCTTTCAGGCAGTTGTAGAGAGCAATAAGGTCTCCCCTCAGCCTCCTCTTCTCCAGACTAAACAACCCCAGCTCCCTCAGCCGCTCCTCATAAGACTTGTGCTCCAGACCCTTCACCAGCTTCGTTGCCCTCCTCTGGCCACGCTCCAGCACCTCGATGTCCTTCTTGTAGTGAGGGGCCCAAAACTGACCACAGTACTCGAGGTGCGGCCTCACCAGTGCCAAATACAGGAGCACCATCCTGCTCCACCCTGGTCCTGCTGGCCACACTATTCCTGATACAGGCCAGGATGCCATTGGCCCTCTTGGCCACCTGGGCACACTTCTGGCTCATGTTCAGGTGGCTGTCAACCAACACCCCGAGGTCCTTTTCCGCCAGACAGCTCTCCAGCCACTCCTCCCCAAGTCTGTACCGTCGCATGGGGTTGTTGTGACCCAAGTGCAGGACCTGGCACTGAGCCTTGTTGAATCTCACCCAGTTGGCCCTGGCCCATCAGTCCAGCCTGTCCAGGTCCCTCTGTAGGGCCTTCCTGCCCTCCAGCAGATCAACACTCCTGCCCAACTTGGTGTCATCTGCAAACTGACTGAGGGTGCCCTCGATCCCCTCATCCAGATCGTTGATAAAGATATTAAACAGAACCGGCGCCAACACTGAGCCCTGGGGACACCACTTGTGACTGGCCACCAACTGCATTTAACTCCATTCACCACCACTCTTTGGGCCTGGCCATCCAGCCAGATTTTTACCCAGTGAAGAGTACGCTCATCCAAGCCATGAGCAGCCAGTTTCTCCAGGAGAATGCTGTGGGAAACGGTGTCAAAGGCCTTACTGAAGTCCAGGTAGACAACATCCACAGCCTTCCCCTCATCCACTAAGCGGGTCACCTTGTCATAGAAGGAGATCAGGTTGGTCAAGCAGGACCTGCCTTTCATAAACCCACGCTGACTGGGTCTGACCACTTGGTTGTCCTGTATGTGCCACGTGATAGCACTCAGGATGATCTGCGCCATAACCTTCCTCGGCATGAGGGGAATAATTATGTTATAATAACACAATTAATTATAATAGTATAATAATTATGTTATTATAATAACATAATTAAATTAATTTTAAACTAAAGGGGTTATATCAGGGACATAATGCAATTTCATTTCCTTTTGTAAGAGGCATACAAGGGCTTTGTGACCTGTAGGAATGAGCTTCATTAGCCTAGGCTGTTGGAGTCAGTCCCAACCACTATTAGTGTGTCATAGGATATTACATGGAGCAAGCAAAGGAGATGCAAGACTAATCCTAGGCCATGACACTACATCCCTTCTCTCCATGAACTGCCTGTAGACATAACCTAACCAGGAGAGACCTGAAAAACTTCCGCTATTTTGAATTCCTTGGTATTTATCCCAGACACTGACCTTTGTTGTTTTCTTTTGGGAGGCATTTTCAGTGATGGTATCAGCACTTGCTTTTCTGTCGTGAGCCCTGCAGTTCTGGGTATTTTTCTTAACAATTCTGTCCCCAGCAAGCACAAAATTAAAAAAAACCAAACCCTGTATTCATTAATAGAGTGGAGAGAAGAAGGGGGAAAAGGTGCCTTATGCCTACTCAGAAAAGCTTGCAACTTTGACCTGTGTGCATAAGAGGAACTTAGAAATCAGTGAGTGCTGGGAGAAGGTTTTCTTGGGGCAGAGGTAAGAGAAGGGAAAAGAATGCATTTCCTTTTAAGTTCTTAAAACATTCTTTTAATTTTTAAATTAATGGTGGTATTTGTAGGCTTAGAAAAGCCCTATACTCTTAGTTTTAACTCTGTACTTGAATTTTGGGGTTTGACAATCTGATTTTAGATCTAGAAAAGGTTCATTTGTCCTGCATAAGGAAGTGGGACCCGCTTTTGACAGGAACATCCCTGGGTTTCCACACATTCATGAGCCAGCTTGAAACAGGTTAAGAAATTATAATTTTCCCACATCAGCCTGAAAGCAAACACCTACTGTAGTCACTGTGACGTTGCCGATAGTTTTCCGCAGTGGACCAGGTTTTGATGCCCTGCCAGCATCACACCTTAGGGAATGTATGGACCCAAACATGACCCTTTACTTCCTATTCTCCTCTCCTCAACCAGGACCTTGATCTGAGTACCCATGTGCCGAATTTCTATTCAGAGCTTTTAAAATAGTCACCTCTTTTTTCCCACTGCAGGTGCAGAGCTTACACATAGCAATTAGCTGTGGAAAGTGGATAGAAAATAACTGTGGACCCTCAAGAATTCACACTGGTTACTCATGCCCTGAGTGCTTCTGTATTTGCTGCACTACCTCATTATCCAGATGGAGCCTTCAGGTAGGCTGCATTGCAGATATTAAAGTAACGTGATTTTGCAAGGGACGTTAAAACAGGGCAAGTGGGGAGTGTTCTGAGGAAGCAATGGGTCAAAAGGATCTCACTGCCTTGGCTGGACATGAGAGAAAAGGACAAGTTTCTTTGCCCTTTTCTTTCTTGTTTCATTTGAAAAATAAATAACAGCTTGTAAGTCACAAACACCTCCTTGAGATTTTTTAGCTTGGTTTTCCAAGAAAATGAGATTTAACAGGTGCCTACCTGTTTCTCAGCTCACTTTTCCTCCCAGCCAACAACTTTTGTATTTACTGGGACCTTTACACTATGTCAAATTTGATTAAAATAAGCCAAGAATAAGTTCCTACAAGTTTGTATAAACTCACAGTTGGTTCTGAAAGCTCGTTCAAGTGTCTCCACTGAGGGCTCAGCTATTATGAGATAAAGAGAAACTACCAACCGTTAAAAAAAAAAAAAAAGAAAAGAAAAAACTGGAACTTGCAGTTAAGGAAAATAAAGTTACGAGAAACTAGGCTCTGTTATTTAGACTCAGACTCCATACTCCAAACACTGTGCTCTCTCTTGAGATTTCTGTTAACTTACTTCGCATGTTGGCGTGGAGTAATATCCTCGCTTGTAGATTTATTTGAATTTGAAAATGCATAGATTAATTACATATTCACCTGGGTGAGGCTGATCCTTTTTCTGTGTCTTGCTGTCTACTGCGGTTCTAGATCAAGATTTTACTGTCAGACTAAATCCCCTTCCGCTTTTTGCAAGATGGATTGAAAGAGGAGGCTACTTGTGTAAGGGACCATGTAGCCATTCCTATACTCCATTTCTTGGAGAAGAGTTTTTGGAGGAGTCTTGTACAGAAGGGAACTCAAGGACTCTGACCTGTCATCCAGACCCTGAGTCTCTCCCCTTCAGAAAATGAGGCACCATGAGCTGGTAGCAAAGAACACCTTCTGTGGTTACCAAGATAGTTTCCTCAAAGACGACATGTGTCCTCCTGGACACTGGCAAACTCCTTACAGTATCCAAAGCTATGTCAAAAAAGAAGGTGCTAGAGAAACATTCCTGTTGCTTGCTTCTTTCTCTACATCATGTTGAAAAGCAACACTAATTGCATGTGAGGTGAGAATGCTGAACCGCCTTGTTTAGGCTTGCAGGCAACTAAGGTGTGTAGGCAAGAGTCTGCCAAGTTCTCTAGTTTATGAGCAAGCCCTCACAATTTGTTGGAAAAACATGTGAGGCAAATTCATTCAAAGAACAAGATGTAGAGCAGTCAGGACACAGAGGGAAAAACTGCAGCAAGGCACTATTATGAACTTCACACTGAGAATTTCCGTGTGGACAACGGTCCTTCTTGTACAGGTGCTGGAATGGCTGCTCTAAATATACAGTTTTCGGCTTAAATTTGTGAATTCTAAGTCCCATGTAGTCCCTACTTCCAAATATACTGCTATTACCAATTAACCCACAAACAATGTTAGTGTTTTCATGTCGTCTTTTCTCTCTTTTATGAGCTACTTACAAACTGGTATTTTCAAGTGGCTGCAGCCAGCACCATACCCAGCATGTGGTCTACCCACTCACCATTGTGGGGTTTGTAACTTGTCCATTGTCCTGGGGAAAGCCATCTGTCAGTGTTTTTAATCAAAGGCTTTTAGCGAAATTCTGAAAGAATGATTTTTTTTTATGGCTTTCAGACAATCATGCTTTCTAAACAAAAAATACAGAATTTGGCTTTCTGTAGTCTGCATTTTCTTAGGCTGGGAATCAGAGGCTGTCCAAGATTTTTCTGTTGTTCATTTATATGAGTTTATTACAGCTATTGACTGCAAAGTTCCTTACTTCCTAAGAAGAATGATAAGAAGGTGTAATTCAGAAATAATTTTTAAAAGTCTGTAGCCTGGTGTGGCTTTTACTTTTCGTTGTGCCTGGTTTTGTTTATGGCGGAAAGGATGCCAAAGCTCAGGGGTACCTGGTAAGCAAGCTGAAGCTTTGCTGGTGAATAAGTCCACCAGCCTCAAAGAATGTTGTTCCAGTCCTCCCTGGGTCTAAGATTTTTCATAAAACTGCCAGAGGATGAGGGCTGCTTAAGGAGAAAAGCCCTTAACTGTTTCCTAGGCCTTTCCCTGTAATTCCTTATATTTCCCTGCAAGTTCTTATATTTCAGCTATATTTTTACTGCTAATTTCAGCTAATTTTTAATGCTTATTGGCTTCCTGCTCTCTCTCAGACAGTACCAGACTCTCTTGCTGCAGACAGTTTGGGTTCTTTTACCCACAGAACAGTGCTTTGACTGAATAGCTCCAGCTGCATAACTGTGTGCTATAAATTAATTGTTAGAATCGCACTGCCTTTTCATTTTCAAATGCACCTAATACAAATGATAATAGTAGTAATCCAGGAGAAAGATATTAAGGTTTTTTTATATTGTCATTACGCTTCTTTGGATAAAATTTCTGTGTTACACACACAGTGCAGGAGCACTGCATTGTAGTATCGGATATTATCAGGCAAAACTGCGTGCTGTCTTTGTCCTGGCTGAACAATGCTAGCTGGCATTCAGTCTCCAAAATCACAACTGAAGTCCTGAAAAGCCAGGGATGCTCTAAGCAATCTGTTAGGACCACAGCTATTCCAGTCTCAGCAGCGAACAGGGAGGAATTCACACAAAGAAAAGCAAAAAGCGGTCCCTTTCTAGGCATAACAACAGGACAGCACCACAAGGAGGCAAACTTGGATTATTTCTCCTAATCCTTTCCTATTTTTCTCCTTGAGAGAGGCTATAGCTCTAAACTATTCGGATTGCAAATAAATTTCCTTTTGTGGAAATCATGCCAGGATCTTCCACCTCTTCTAGCACTTTGACAAGTAAAGAGGTCACGACACCCAGGCTGTCAGAGTTCAAGAAGTGTCTGGACAATGCTCTTAGTCATATGATTTAGTTTTAGGTAATCCCACGAGGAGCAGGGAGTTGGACTCGGTGATCCTTATGGGTCCCTTCCAGCTTGAGATATTCTGTGATTCTAGGTGAAATGAGCAGGACACAAGTCAGTTCAGAAGTCTGCAAATGCCCTGGAAGCTTCTTTGGCTAGTCACAGAAAGATCTAGATGGCACTCAAGGTGCAAGCTATAGCTGCAGACCAAGAGTAGTCTGTCAGGACGCAGCCAAGGCGGGCAGCTCCCCACAAGATGGAGAGTGGGGGGCCACAAGCAGCACGGCCATGTCAGCTGGGGCCTGTCCCACAGTACCTGAGAGGTGAGCAGGGCAGGCCTGGGACGGCAGCCAGGTTCAACCAAGTCCCAGAAGACAGGAAAAAGCTTGTGGTGATGAAGCAGGTCCATGGGTCAGGGTCAATGGGGTCCATGGCCAGGCCTAGCTGAGCTCAGGGAGGGACTGAAGACTAAGCTAAGCTTACATGGGGACCGGGTGAGGCTGGTCACAGCCACTAAGACCTGTTAGTGTACTCAAGGCCCTGACATAGTCCACCTTTTCTTAGAAAAAGAATAGAGAAAGAGATGCTGTTTATGATTATGAGGTTATGAGGTTGTAGATGCCCCACCCCTGGAAACATTCAAGGTCAGGTTGGACGGAGCTCTGAGCAACCTGATCTAGTTGAAGACATCCCTGCTCGCTGCAGGGGGGTTGGACTAGATGACCTCTAAAAGTCCGTTCCAACCCAAGCCATTCTATGATTCTGTGATTCTATGATGGATAGCTAAACAACTCAGTCAAAGCTGTGTTTCCCCACTTTTCAGCCCATTCCTTTCCATACTGAAAGAAGTCCTTTCCTCTCTACTAGCAAGACTGTCATTGTGCAGCAAAAGGTGCAAGATGTGTTGAGCCAGAGAAAGACCAAACAAGCACAGAATATTGTAGGCCACCAATTAAAGATTTAATCTAATGACCAAGATTTGATCTAATGCAGACCATAATCAGTCCTGATGAGTGTATCAGTATATACTCTACCACTCAGGAGGCAAGAATGCTTCAAAGCACCAAACTGCACCCTACTTTATATGTTATTTGTGGTAAGTCTATGCTACTAAAATATATTCAAGTTAAATGATGTGCATACTACTCTGATCTTCTCAACCCCTCCCACTTTCTGATCAAATTCTTGAGGCTCTCCAGCCTTCCTCTCATTAGTTGTCCCAATATCAATCGATAAACTCAGATAAAATCGATATAAACTCAGATGTTTGTCCCTAGTGAGTGAAGAAAGACACAATAGTTTTCTCCAGATTCAGATCTAGTCAAACACTCCTTTGAAAGCACTTTGTACATAAAAAAAGCTTTGATTTGACTTCAAGTCATAAGGGGAACTGCTGACTCCTGAACTGAGGTAAAATGCACCCAGTAGCCCAGGAGTGCACTCCAAAATAAGGTAATTTCACACTGAAAACTGTCTCCATATTGTCTAGAAATAGTCTCCTCAAAGAAGGGCCTGAGAATTTACACCTGAAAAACTAAGTGAGGAGCAATCTTTCCTCCAGGCGCACATTAAATGCTTATCCCTACAAAGAAAATGAGATCACATGGACAACTGTGTTAAAATTATTAAGCACCCTGACCTCTTTTTTCTATAACTAAGGATTGCCTTTTTGGATTTAGAAAAAGTAAAGTAGAATTCTGGCATGTATTTCATCTTCATTTTCATGTGTTTGCCACTGCGGGGAGCACATCGCCATGGCTACTATTTGGCTTCAGTAAGCACATGAGCTAGACAGCACCTGGAGCAGGCAGGTTTTGCTCCCAGTTCCAGATGGGGATGTCGCTAAAAGTATCAAGCAGTGACCCCAAGGACAAGTTCAGCTTGGAGATGAGTTCAGTACAGAGTGAGTCCAAGCTATAGGGCAATGTAAATGGGAAGATCCAGTTGCCAGTAAATAGAAGGAGGTCTTACCACCTTCTCCTGGCAGTCCCACCATGCAAGCACTCATTAAGACAAATGCAGAATTTTTTGGGGCTCAGAGCTGGGCTTATCAGGTGCCAGCTCACCAGTTAGCAGCAAGTGCATGTACTTTTTCATCAGCATTAATATCAGAATTAAATGCTGTGAAAGGATGCTGGAATGCATACAGAGAAAGTAAATGATAGAAGTACCACATGGCAGGCTGAGACACAAGACAAAGATAGAGCCAGGCAAGAAGGGATCGAGCCCACTTCTCTTACTAGTACAAGCATTCATCTTCAAAGGTCTCCTACCTGTTTCTAACTTGCCATTTTGCATTTCTTTCTCATCTTTTTTACATCTGAATCTCTCCATATTAACAGACACATCTATATGGCCATTTATGTTCACAAAGGGTCCAGTGATGCCAGAAATTTGGACTTAGTTATGTTCTCCGCCACAGTCTTCTTATAAAAATAAATGACTCATTTCACACTCAAACCATTTAGAGGCAGATGTTGAGACTTCTCTCCCTATAAGGGATATAGCACTTTCCCAGCTCCCAAAAGGATTATGAAGATCAGTGTGTGAAAAAGACACGTGGGATGATCAGACACTGCTGTTGTGGAGTCACAGAAGCCTCTAGTCACTGCTTATTTTTTCTCTTTGCCTGTAGAGCTCTTACCTTAAAAACCCTCATATTAACAAACCAAAGTCTGTAGTCCGGGAACAAAAATAAGTAACAGTCTTCTGGATGCCCCATCGTTGGAAGTGTTCAAGGTTACGTTGGATGGGGCTTTGAGCAGCCTTATCTGGTGAAAAACGTCCCTCATGGCAGGGGAATTGTACTAGATCATCTTTAAAGGCCCCTTCCAACCCGAACCATTCTATGATCAGAGACAACCCCTGATTGCCTTGCCATAGATTTTATTTAAAATCCATGGAATCTTGTCCTTTCCCCAGGGTAGCTCTACCACTGGGAAACATGTTAAGAGTTTGTTTTTTTAGAGACCAGAGGAATTATATTGCTGTCAGCAGATGCAGACACCACAGCAAGAAGAACGCAAGACACGCCCTGGTTCACGCAACTAAACAGTGACGACACACTCATGGAAGACAATGGAATAGTCTGTATAAACAAGGCAGCAACGCCTCAACCTTGCTTTTAATATCTGAGGTCATATTTAAAAATTTGCTTATCAAGAGAGTGTTCCTTCTCCAGGAATCTTCTGCTCCACAAGAGCTGCAGTTCTGAAGAAGCAGCAACCAAGGAAATTATATTCCACCGATTTTTCCAAAGCCACACTTTCTTTCTTAAGAAAAAAAGGGAAGGCAAGCTTTTATTCCCATGACCAGCCCCAACCACACTGACCCTGGGCAATCGGTCCATGCCAGGGTAAAGTACACTCCAGTCATGCCCTGGTAGCAGGGCTAGGAGGACTGGAGCTGGAGGAATCAGGTTGGAAAGGTGTCGGGGATGCATAGAGAGAAAAAGAGGTAACAGGATCCCAGAGGTGGACACAGAAAGGTTATGGCAATACAGACCTAGGGAGCGTGACCAAGGGAAACAACCACTCGAGGAGAACGCTGGTGAGAAAGGAGAAAGCACCCTGGCATGTAGAACCAGACCTGGGTTTCTCTCTCCTGCTGCAACAAGGAGGTGAGTGGAGAAATGCCCCTTGAGTTGAATGAAGAGGGCAACATAAAAGGACTGCGATCAATGCTGATCAAGGCCTGAAAGGCATCGTAATACAAGGATAGGGAACAGGGATCTTGTACAGCTCCCTGGAAGAGCCAACTACTTAGATTTGTTGCCTTAATCTCAGTTACTCTTGGCATACTTTCAATAAACTTGCAAGAAATTAGCTGGGATCTCTCTCCTCTGCTGCACATAAGACACTGGGTGTACTTGTGGTAAGAAATAACAATAAATTGTACAGAGAAGGACAGCTCACACAGAAACAGTCCAACTGCCTAAATCCAGGCATTATAGTTGATATACCACCAGTATTCATATCAAATTAACTTACAGTGGGAGCAAAGACTGTCAAAATACCAGGAGTAACAAAACCAGAGACAGTAGCCCAGAGGTAAATCCCTTCACAAGTTGTTATTAGCAAGAGATGAAGGTGGCAAGATAACTTACACAGGTCGTATTTACAACTACAATGAAACTACCTAGGGATATGCAGATTTTTAACTGGTAAGTGTAACAAGGGTGTAAGTTAACAGTCCATACTGGAAAAAAGGAGACGTTAGTTAAAAATAAAACATATTGCCTTTAGTCACCAAATATTTTTAAATATAAGTAGTTAAAATGAGGAACTCATGCCCATGATACAGAAAATGAAAAGGATTAAAGCAACAAAAAGGAGTTGAGATTTTTGGTGAAACCAGATCCCTTGATTCATTGGAGAGGACACATTTTAGAGGGATGGTCAAACTGTAAATCACAGTCCAAAGAACATATTATTTGAGTCAGGGAAAAGTTTCCTCAGTATTTTTTCTAGTATGTTATTATGCACTGCTAAATTTCATCTCGTGCCAGAGAGCACAGAAGTCAGGATGTGCTACCAGACTGCTGCCTTAACGTCCTCTGGATAAAAAGCACATACTGCTTCTAATTTGAAGTGGCCTACCTTCAAACTCCAACCGCTCCTTTTCACCTGTTCACGAAGTCTGTCCAAACCAGAAAACAGCACTTGGAGCTTGCACTCAATGTAAGTAGTTTGTTGCAGAAGAAATCTAGCAAAGAAGGACAACTTAGGCAAGAAATACTGCAGAGTTTTAGCTACAACCAGGGAGAGGCAATGGAAGATCCCTTTTCCAACAGCATGCTGATCCCAGTCATTTACTATGTGCATTAGACAGTAAATAATCGCTGTGGATTACTAACTTGCATAGAACCCTGCTTACAAGTCTTTCTGCACAGTAAATAAAATTCACATACATGCTTAGGTTTACAAGCTATAGCTATTGCTATAAAATACAAACTTCTCCAACCTCATGCAGCACCTGTGAGGCTCAACACTGGACTTGCATGCTTTCGGCCCACATACCCATCACTCCTCTTTCATCCTTCATGCAACATATGTTGGAGACCACTAAATGAAAGTGGAGGCTTTCCACATATTTCAAAGGATTTAAAAGCAGGGGCAAAAATCCAATTTCAATTGGAAGCTTTTAATATTTTATTTTATAAATCTAAAATAAATGTAGGACACAATTAATTCATCAGAATGAACATGACTTCTACAAGTTTAAACCTGCCAGCAGGCAAACACTGGGGACAACCCATGCTGTTGCAAAACCACCAAAGCAACCTTGTGTCAAGAAAGCTGCAAAAGAATCTACACATCGGAATTATTTTTTTTCACCATAATGCAGGCTGCCATTTTGAAGTTTTTTGTCTTGCTTGCGTCTATAGTAGCTTTTTACCATAAGTGGTAAACAAAAACTAGTAAATAATTTGTGATGTATAAGGCTGGCAAGTGAGGAATGAATAAATCATGATGGAGTGGCTACATTAGTGGACAAGGGAAGAGCTATGGGTGTCGTCTATCTGGACTTCTGTAAGGCCTTTGACACGGTCCCCCACAACATCCTTCCCTCTAAATTGGAGAGGTACAGATTTGATGGATGGAGTACTCGGTGGACAAGGAATTGGCTGGATGGTCGCATCCAGAGAGTAGTGGTCAACAGCTCAATGTCCAGATGGAGATCGGTGACAAGTGGTGTCCCTCAGGAGTCCGTACTGGGACCAGTACTGTTTAATATCTTCATCAATGACATAGACAGTGGGATCGAGTGCAGCCTCAGCAAATTTGCAGATGACACCAAGCTGAGCGGTGTGATTGACACAGATGTTCTACACTCTTTACACAATTACACACAGCAATCGAAGGCTGAGTTTTATCTCACTGGCTGTCAGCATGTCAAAGCTTCTTACTGAAGGTATTTTTTTATTTAAAGGTTGGTAAGGGCAGTCAAAAGAAGAAGTTAATAAAAAAGGATTAAAAAGTATCCTGAGAAGCTCTCTCTCATTTACACACATCCACAGCTTGCAACTTTATTCGTGGGGTTAAGAAGCTTACAGCACCATCCCATGCATTGAGCAAATTTGGTATGCTGCAATATCAAACTTTTAGCTCATGTCCCACAGCTGACATTTAAAGCTATTATAATGAGTGTTTTTATGGGCACTACATGCCTGCTTTGTTTTGCTTATTCATGTGCATGGCTGATGTATAAAAGCATTTCTGATTCAGCAAAGTGGAGCTTCATAATGGTGTGTTGAAAGAGTGCATCAGAAATCCCAGCAGGCCCTGATAGAAAGCAAGATACTATATTCCAAAATTGGTTGACTCGGCTCACCTTGACATAACAGGAATAATATAGGGACTCTTAGTGTCGTGGTTTAACCCCAGCTGGCAACTGAGCACCACCCAGCCGCTCACTCACTCCCCCCCTGGTAGGATTGGGGAGAGAATTGGAAGACTAAAAATGAGAAAACTCATGAGTTGAGATAAAGACAGTTTAACAGGTAAAGCAAAAGCCGTGCATGCAAGCAAAGCAAACCAAGGAATTCACTCACTACTTCTCATCGGCAGGCAGGTGCTCAGCCATCCCCAGGAAAGCAGGGCTCCATCACGCGTAACGGTGACTTGGGAAGACAAACGCCATCACTCCAAACGTCCCCTGCTTCCTTCTTCTTCCCCCAGCTTTACATGCTGAGCATGATGACATATGGCATGGGATATCCCTTTGGTCAGTTGGGGTCAGCTGTCCCGGCTGTGTCTCCTCCCAGCCTCTTGTGTACCTCCAGCCTCCTCGCTGGTGGGATGGGGTGAGAAGCAGAAAAGGCCTTGACTCTGTAAGCCCTGCTCAGCAGTAACAAAAACACCTCTGCATTATCAACACTCTTTTCAGTGTGAATCCAAACCATAGCCCCACACTAGCTACTATGAAGAAAATTAACTCTACCCCAGCCAAAACCAGCAAACTGGTTTGAAATTACTTTTTTAATGGCATAGGTCTCTCTTTTTTGGTAAGCCTCTACTGTGATGTTATAGTTAAGAGTGTGCATTCTCCAAATACACAGAAAGGAAAAATCACACAGAAACAAAGCAGTGATGATTTTTTCATATCTATTATTACTGTGATTTTTTTCTCATGGTGTGTGTAGCTTTAGTGCCCACTTCAACAAATGTTAAAAAATGAAGACAAATCCTTTTTCAGCCTCATGAGGAGCCGCAGCCTGGTAAATGCACTTCTATTGCAACAGGCCGAAGTGTCTTAAGCTATTTCGTAATTCAAAAGGAACTGAAGAAGGTTAGACTAATACTTGGGACATCTAGCATGAGGGTGGGATTTCAAAGGTCCTAGTAGGTCAGTGGGAGTGGAATGAGTGATTCCTGAGAAGAGCTACCCTTTAAATCACTGCTAGCAACAATTTCAGTGGTCAGAGCTGCTATTATTTTCCTTCCCACATTGCATAAGTCACCGCATATTCGGTCCATATATGATAATAAAATAGAGATTATAATTAATCCCTGTTGAATCCGTTTTTATATCCTTCTTCAGGCATCCACTTTTTGGACACTGGGCTGGCTGGAATATTGCTCTGATCTAACATGGTCTCTCTTATGCCACCTCATGCCTATTTATTGTTCTAAGGTAGCCCCATAGACACAGGTAACTGAAGCTTTAATCAGTCTGTGTGACACTGATCGGAGAGGTTGTAAATAGTTTGGAATGCCATGTAAACAAGACCCAGTTACATACCGAATGGTATGCGACTGCCATGCACGGTTCTGTTCATAAAAATGGAGTTATGCATCAGAGTGAAAATTAAGGTCATGTAGATTTCTGTATGTGGCAATTCTTGCAGAGTATATGGGCTTTATTTGCATAATTAGCTTGCTCTTACTCAATGTCCTCCATACTATGCTGGTATAAAACCGTATGTATCAGCACACCAGTTTTTTTGGCACAAGAATTGTGCAGTGATAAATAGGTAATTCTAAAATACATAACGTTTTTTATACTAGATACTTAAATCAAAGCAGGGTGAAGCTGCTGTCACGAATGGGCAAATAGAGAATCAATCTGAGCGACCCTCTGATACCACATGACATAAGAAACAAAGTTCCTGTTGCTGCTTTTCCTTACACAAGGATTTACACGTCTCTTTTGTGCTCAACTGACACTTCTCCCATATTTTTTAAGACAGCAATTGTTGATGCCGCTGTTCTCCTGTCAAGTTTGGTACAGACCAGCAAAGACAATCCTATATGTGAGAACCCAACAATCAGCAGTCACCATAGAGGGATGACTTCCATAGGAAACTGCGCTTATAAAACAAATCTAAGATTAATTCACACTGGAGTTTGATGCTGGAGATTCTAGAGGTTCGTGTTAGGTTTCTTGGATATTATATGCAATAAACAAATCCAAAGGAAAAGAAATAGTGCTTAAAAAAAAATGCCATTATTTTTATTTCACTAATACATGTAGACTGAATCTCTTCTAACGCATCCTAGATCAGAATAACAGCTTTAGTGGACACCCTTGTGTCAACACCCTTCAATCAATAAACTTTATTAATTGGCACAAAAAGATAGTATGGATCGCTGTACATGTTTCCACTAGAATGTTTCCAACATATCACAAAACCAAAACATGAAGTATAAGCATATTTGCTTATGTTAAGCATAACCACCCTGGTGATAAAATATACAGATAGTGTAAGTATTACTTGAGTGGTAAATATATTTAATGATAGGGTAGTCAATAGGGAGAGATCTAGATCCCCTAGGAACCTAAACCATCGCAAAAAGATGTATTTTCACATATATTTATATGTGTTTTCCAATGTTAATTGTTACTTCCAAGAAGGAACATAGGTCCTTCAGGGGAGAACGATTTTTTTCGGAGCATATGTTACCAGCTTCAGTTTAGTGTCCAGTCAAACCAATAAAGATTATTTCACTTGATTCTCTTTTTTCCTCACGTATCCTCAGCCATAACAGGCATACCACCTTTCTGATAAGATATAAATACCCTTCAGGGACCAAGGGTCCAAATAAGGAACATCTTCACAACTCATCAAAAAAGAACACCTGAAGCATAATGATATAATTCATATTCTGGTACAAAACTGTCACAATGGAAACCTCCGGTCCACAGAGGAGAAGATAAGTATTCTGATAAACATTCTTCTGTGTCTAACTGGAAGCAGAAGTTCATTAGGTTGGCTACCAGCTGGAAATGTTCTTTTAATTAAGATTCAACCTGAGTCTAAAAATATGTAATGAACTCTTCCTTGTTAGGAATTGCTTCGTGGTTTCTTATCAAGTTGCCAACCTCTACCTGTGTGGTAGTTATTACTGTGTTTATTGTACTGGAGTTATTACAGTATTACTGACAGAATTCTGAAAGAATATATCTTTCCATCATCTTATCCTCTTAATAATCCTACTCAGTTTCTCCAAAAAACAAACTTCGGAGCAGGGGCAGCTGGGGTTGGACTTTATACAGGCCCAAATACTGCTCTAGGCTAGTACCCTTTTCGATTCAGTCATGAGGAAAGATCAGCTCTGATTATTTCTCTCTCCCGAGCAGGGTTTTGCAAGCTGAGTATTTCTTGGTATGAAAACCAGAGAATTCAGACATACAGGCACCTTCCAAAACACAAGTACTGACTCTTTTTTTCACCTTGATTTTAACAATATTTGTTGGTTTCTTTGACGTGCAAAATCCCATTGGTGAAAGCAGGTTTTAATTTGCAAGAGCTGAACAAATTAATTTACTTTTTATCGCTATTTAGGTACTTTCTAAGTTCATCTTAAAGCGTTGAGGAAATAAAAGCTACCTACACTTACAGATCTTAAAGAAAGCATATCTGACTTATATTTAGTTCTTATTGTAGTTACATACAATAAGCACAGAGATTACACTGTCCTCATGGAAGTGCATTTGGCAACACCCCTATGCACGTTGTCAGTACAATAGCACTGCCAGTCCTAAAGGAATGCCTACATTGCATGGCGTATCATGCTAATGTAGACTCACCACACTGGCCTCTTCCCCACTTTATTCGCCGGGGTCCAGGTGACCACTTGAACTCAACAGTTCATTAAAGAGCCTATTACTAGCTCTTGAAGGTGCTGCAAGGCAAAGTTGGCATGTTCAGCACCAAACACATTGTTGAGAAGCAGGGAATTAGCACGTTGGCTTCATTCAGACTCCAACTTGTACCTGCAGAGCCTAACTTGTAGCTGACTCTACCAGCACTGGGTAACAGAAGACATCATATACCACAACAGATGTTTCCAACTAGCTCTTACAACAGCATTATAAAAGTTACCACTTCATACTGCACAAGCTTCTGTGGGCTCTCCAGTAATCTCTCTGGTTCTCACTCTGTATTTTTCCCGGACTTCTGCACACAACTATTCATCCTCTAGTATTCACGGCACATTGTTGTTTTATTCGAGGTGAGAGTAATGAGTGCAAAAGGGGGGACAGGAGAGGCACTATCCTGATTTTAAATTGCTTCTTCCTGGTACCAGAAACCCATCACGGTGCTTCTCAGACTGCAGTGTGTGCACAGCGCACATCCCTTGATAGCAATTTCCTCAAAAAGGGTACCAAAAACCAACGTTTGAACAATTGACTCAGTCCTGGCACACCATTTTCTAGTCCCTTGTGGAGTTTGAGCAAGGACAGGCCCAGAAGTACAACATAAGGGCCCAGGCTGCCTTAGACAGCAGATTAGACACCATATCACTCTTATGAATGCAATTACAAAGGATGGAAATTGCTCTTGCAATTATCAGCAGCCATTCAATCTGAGGTGTAGAAAGCATCTAAAATGGGGATTGAATTCCTCCCCGAGAAGTATACTGAGAACGAGACAAGAAATGCTATAAATGAGAGGCCAGTTCTGCCAGTCTTGAATTCTTTGTTGCACTGTGGTACACCTTCCAAAGAGAGGGGAACATGTCACCATCCAGTTCACACGTGGGTGAGAGGTGGGCGTTATGGCTTTGAGTCACTTTCGCTAGGGAGAGAATCCAACCTAGGCAATTATACTGCCATAACAACTGTATAACCACTGTATTACGAAAAAGTGGAGGATCACCTCTTCCAGTTCCATTTCAGAAAGAAAATAAACACAAATGTTCTCTGAAAGGCACAAGTCCTGCCAACATGCCAAGCATGTTCTGAGCATGCCTATGGGATCAGGCCCCTCAGGAGATACGGCAGACAGGAAAACCAAATATGCCCCACCCTTAGGTGGGTGATAAGCTGAAAACAGCTCAGACCAAGGCAGTTCTGTACATGCACAGGAGCATAGCTCAGCATTTAAAGAGCTTTAGAATAATCGCAGAACACACCTACCGAGCCAGCTGTAGGCAACACCTGAAGAAAAGGCATTTTAGGTGGTGAGCTGGAATATAGTCACGTATGTCATCAGACTTCATTTTAGATATCGTCTCTATTTCTGACTGACTGTCTCTTAAAGGATATACATTATATACATACATTGTAGTTTCCTTCATGTCAGCTGACAAACAAGTTGGCCACCAATTAATTATTTACGAGTTTATGCAACAGCACTGAAGAACTCTAACATTTTTTTGCAGGGGTGGGTGGTAAGAGGAATCAGTGAGCAAGCCTTATATAGGAATCGTTTTACCCTTCGGTGGGAGGAGAGAGGGCAAGTGCTAAGCTGAGGTCCTGCCGCACAGAGCGAGAAGCTGGTAGAAAAGGGAGTTGTTCTTTCCTTTTCTAAATTCTTTCAGTCAGATTCCACTTGAACCATCTTATCCAATTGCCTCCCTAAATCTAGATCCTGAGTGAAGAACAAAAGCAAAGATACAAATTTAGGAGACGGAATGTAACCATATATGCCTCCCTTCATCATGAAATAAGCTTTGTTAAGCCAAGCTTATCCTTATCCCCGAAACTTCATAATCCTTTTTGGTCTGCGTAAGGATATTTGCTGCAGCTTCATTGACATGACTTACCCATACAAACAGCCGCCAAGTCAGCATCCTTTAAATCTTCCAGAGAACCTACAGGGTAGAAAGTCCGGAATCTGTCTAATCATGAGGAGACAGGAAATATTCACGAGTTGGAGGTGGGAAAGAGGTTGATGGAAACCCATTTGGAAAAGAGTTAAAGGAGGCAATGATAAAAATTATCCAAGAGGAGAGTGAGAGAAAAACTGAGAAGTGAAAGGAGAATACTGGAGCTGTGTAATATGAGAACAAGAAAGTAAGTGGAAGAAGAAATAAAAGATTTATGACATTCTTCCTCCTTTTGCTATAAAAGATTGTCTACATTGCTTATTAAAATAGCCTACACATCATCAAGTATGTGAAGTGTTTGATGATGGAGGGAGGGAGACAGACTCAGAGTGTCCATTATCAATTTGAGAGAGAAGCTTGTTGTGAGAAGTGACCCTGCTTAGTCAGAAGAAGAGATGAAGGGGACAGTGGCTTAAAGAAGGGACTTGGCGTTTGGAATAGAAAGAGAAGGACAATAAGTGGTTTACCTCTCTCTGCACATCAATTTTAACAGTCCTCTGGAATATTGCATTTCACTCTGATAACTTAAAACCAGAAAGACTTCCAAACATATGCCCTAGATCTTCAACCCCATTTGCACATTCTTGTGTTTACTCTTATCTGTAAGATTAGTGTAAATGGCAGATCCAGGAGTCTGGCAGTCCAGGAGTTTGATTTTTCTTTAAAACTGCATTTTAGTAAAGGCTGGGCTTTTGATTACATTTTTTCTCAAAAGCCTCTGGTTTCTTTGAAATCTTGACCATTCAGAAAGCTAGTGCCTTGAAACAAATATTTTTGTTTGACAAGCTGACTAATTTTGAATGTAAAGTTACATTAAACCCCTGAATTAAGGCAAAGGAGCTTTGAGGATGCAAATACAGTTGGGTATACAAGCTGGACAATATCTAGGGGGTTAGTTCCCGTTATTTCAATTAGAATTAAACATTTAATTACTATGAGAAGCTGGAGATAGGATTGCTGCAGAATAAAAAGCATGCTGCTTTACTCTGCATGACACACTGTATTTACATGACCCGAATTCAATTCCTAACCACTGTCAGGGACTGTGCCCCATTTCTTTTGCTCTTTTGGTCTACCTGTATTAGAAAAAACACTTGTAGCAGAATAAACTCCTGAAGCAAGCAGGATTCTGCAAACTATTTCCCTAATTTCCTTGTTTCTTCCAGGTATTCCAGATTGCATATATTGTCTTTCAGGGATCATTACAGTTATGAAAAACGTGATGAATAAGATTACAGTCTCAAGAAGACTGTTTAAGCACAAAGCCTGTATTTCAATCTTCTTAGTCTGTCAGGTATGTTTTCTGTTGAACAGGCTTTCACTGAGCACGTTTTCTTCTCCTTCTATACCAGTGTTACAGCTGGGGCAATTTCCAGTTATTCCTCATTAAGATCAGACTATTAGAGACTTCAGCATTAGTGCGAATGCAAATGAAGTGGCTTGCCAGCTTCTCACCAGGTGTTAGCCTGACCCCTTGAAGTCTGTGAACTGTGTTAGAATTTGATACACGTAAACCACCTTAATTGTTAATAACCTTTATGAAAGAAATGAATATTCACACAAAGCAGCCTGTTGAACCAATTAGAGACAGAAATGTTTTAATTAAAATGAGGTTGCAAATAGACAGACTCAATAAATTACTACGTTCAAATGAGTAGAATGTTAACTAAATGCAACAAATAACCAGTTTGATTTATGAGACTGACACCAGAAAGAACCATTTTGTGTCAGTTTTGTATTTCGAGGATTTCAGTGGGACTCAGGATCTAATCAGCACAGCTTTCAAGTCTCACCAGTAAAAACCCATAGGAATCCCTAATATTTACATTACCTTCACCAAAACATCCATTTGAAAATGTCTTTGTGTATGACCCAACAGAGCGTGCAGTGAAATCCCTGCATTCACGTGAAGACAGTACTATCACTTACATACTTATAAAATGTTACTACTGTTACACATAATTGTGGATATCACCATTCTAACCAACCTTGGGTTTGGGAACACAGAATTGTTCTAGGTACTAGTTAGAAGGGATTTTCAAATTACATTCAAAGCAGTTTTTGAATAACTACTTTTTTAATCAGGATCCTTTTCAGTGACATCTGTCAGCTATTATTAGGAAGTAACCAGAACAGTGTTGTTAGTACCTGCACATACACACAAAAAATATAAATAAAAAGAATAAATGAAGATGTTCCTTAAAAACAAAGGCAAAAATAGAAAGTCCAAACTCCTTCTGCTTTGTGTGTTGGGCTTGATGTGATTTGTTACCTAGAAGGCGGCTGTGGTCGTCTGTAGCTTGTAATACATCTAAGCTGCTCACCAGTGGGTTGCAGATGGGTCATGTTGTTCATGGTGGAATCTCACTTTAAGATCTTTCACGTTTTCCTCCTTTAGGTGGTTTGTCCACTGAAAGCTGGGGCATAGAGTTCTGGATATGAATGGCAGAGGAGAAGAACCACTTTTCTTCCACATGGTCTTTGCTTTTATGGGCAAATTGTCTACTTACTGCCGTTACAGACTACCTTCATGGTTTTAGGTCAGTTAGGTGAATACAGTACAATACGGGTTTTGCCAGTATGGCTCAACTGTCCCATAATGAAATATATGAGCTATAAATTATATTAGAAAATGTCATCATTGAATCATCATTCCTTTGCAAAATCAGCAAGATTAATCAGAGCTCCTATGCTCTAAAACAGGTATTGACTTTCAGTTTAAAAATCCTGAAGAGGAGCTTTATTGATATTCTTATCATTTCTCTTTTTTCCTATATTCTAGCTTTTCCAAAAAAACATGTTATCACCACTCAGCTTCTTTTTTTTCCCCTTCTTTTTTTCCTGCTATTAATTGACATTCACACATCTTGTTCTTTCATACATCCTCTATTTCTTTGGTCTGTTATTCACTGCTCATCTCTCCTTATCTACAGTTTACCTTTCCCATAAAGTTTAAAGCATTTCCAGTGAAAATATTCTACTATAGGCCCACTCCTAGCTTCTTCATTTTGTTGGCTCTCTCTCAAAACCCAATTGTGTTCTTGGAGAGCTACTGTGCCTCTACACAGGCGGTCATTACGCTTCCACTAGCAGAAGCTGTCTTTGACCATAAGCAGGGAGGAGCTAGGTCCTTCTTGGGGCCAAACAGCTAAGTACCAGGTACCAAACTGGTAAGAGAGAGTACCAGGAAAGGAGCTGGTTCTTGGGGATGCTGAAAGAGAAGAAGAGTTTGCAAGGCCCAAAGAGGCCCACATGGGATGACAGAATTAGGTATGATTTATTTCCTTTCCTGGATACAGGAACAGAGCCACAAAGGTACTTAGTTGCCTAACAACCAATGTACATGCCCACAGGTCCTTGGAATCACTGGGAAGTAAGCATTTAGATGAAAATTAGTATGTATAAAACCCAATAAAAGCAAGAGTACCCTAAATACCCTTGCAATCTGGACCTACTCTTCCGTGCCTAGGCTTCTCAGTCTTACTCAAAGCTGGTCTACATCAGAAAGCTAATCAGACAGCACAGTCACCACCCAAATAAGAGGTACACATGTATTTATGCATATAAATAATACATGCTATACAGACTCTTTGGACTGTATTCAAACCAACTATTACAGGTGTAAAACTTAACATCTACTTATCTGCCTCCCTACGCAATCCACAAACAGTACTAGTTATAACACCTAGGTGGTTAGAGCGAGTAGTGTACATATGATCAACAGCGATGGGGACATACCCCAGGCCATCTTGTTCTTTGCGTACTTATTTTATCTGTTCTAGAATATCCCTTAAAGATCCCCCCTGCCCTAGTGTGTCCTGACTCCCTGCAGTTTGCTTCGTTCTATGCCATTTTCACTGTTCCACTGAGCCAAACACACTAAGAAGGAGACCTTATTGTGGCCTTCAGTACTGAAAGAGGGCTTATAAGAAAGATGGAGAGAGACTTTTTACCAGGGCTCGTAGTGACAGGACAAAGAGCAATGGTTTTAAACTGAAAGAGGGTAGATTTAGATTAGATAGAAGGAAGAAATACTTTACTGTGAGGGTGGTGAGACACTGGAACAGGTTGCCCAGGGAAGTCATGGGTGCCTCATCCCTGGAAGTGTTCAAGGTCAGGTTGGACAAGGCTTTGAGCAACTTGATCTAGTGAAAGTTGTCCGTGCCCACAGCAGGGGTTTGGATGAGGTGATCTTTAAAGGTCCCTTCCAACCCAAACCATTCTATGATTCTACGAGTCTACAAAGAATTTCCTTTCAAACTTTTTCCATAAGCAATGAGCTGGTGCCTCCAATGAAGTAAACCAACCAAGCTGATTCAAGAGCTACTTCTCCCCAGTTAAAGGCCCCGTTCATCATGGCTCTAAATTCTGAGACTGAGAGCAGGAAAAACAGAGGTTCATGGTTGGGTACAAGAAAAAAAAAAAAATAATGTATCTTTAAACCACTTCCCCACCCATTCTTACTGAAATTAGCTTTGCCCAGCTCCTGAGTTTCTATGCCAGAAGACGCACGCACACACACACAGATGGTCTGTGCTGACTCTTTGCAGCAGTCGTCTGGTGAAGAGGTTCCCTTTGAGAGCTGAGAGTTTCTATCCATGCAGATATGCTTCAAGCCAGTGCTCCCCAGAATCCTTCAGTGAACTGCAGGAACAGAAAGTAAAAAATGGCTTATGGGGAGACAATATTCAACTTCACGGGAAGCAAAATGTAGTTTAGATGTAAAAAGAAGTAAATGGAAAAAACGGAATAAAAACTGCATGGACATCTCGAAGTCTGACTACAGGGAATGAATTGAGAGGATTTAAGGAAAATAATCTTTGAAACTTTAAAAATTTTTGAAAATTAAAAGTGCCTTTGGAAAAACCTAAATAAACTCTAGGTTTGATCTCTCCATGGATATTGTTTTGAAATGGCTGCCTATGTCCCTCCCTTGCATGCTATTACAGTGCAAACTGTCTTGTTAAGTGATACTTACTGCAAAATATCTACAAAGGCTGTCAGTAAAGTCTTGCTTTTATACTCAATGCCATGCTTATCACAAAGGGCTTTCACCAGAGGAGCAGCTTTCCAGTAGTTGTGTCGAGGCATCGTGGGGAAAAGGCTGCAGAATTGAATGAGAGATAGCTATTGTAAGACTTCGCTTGCATCACCCTCTGTTCCCTCTGTTCAAAATATTTCCCTGACCTCCCCTAGAAGGAGAGCAAAAGGTCTCCTGAATGGTTTCATGTGAGGCTACATGGTCTTTCTCACTTTTAAGTGCCCCGTATTATTCCCACTCTTTTCCCCATAATCATACTCACTGGTGCTCAATTTGGAAGTTCAAGTGCCCAGTGAACCAGTCATTGAAGAAAGATTGCTTCACATTGCATGTTGCATGGAGCTGGAAGGAAAAAAGACCAAAGAAATACATGATTTATTTTTCTGGAAGTCTGATAATTGAACCCCAGCAATTATTACCCACCCTCATCTAGCATAAAAAGCAATTTAGTGTCAGAGATTATAGGTATCATTGCCCTGAAGAATTAAACAAAGTCTAGATTGAAATGGGTTGTTGGGACATAGGTTAATTCAGCTGGCTCTTCACTCAGAAAGAACAATTTCTTCACTGGCATGCACACAACTCCAACTGTGGTTCTTTTAAAGAGGTTCTCCTCACATCTTTCACTTGGATGGAAAGAAAAGATGCCCAATAAAGAAACAAAAGCCATTCTTCTGGCCTCCTCCCACCAGTACAAGTGGAGTCAGATGCAAAAGTACGAGGCCAAACGTTTGTGTACACAGGCTTCATCTCACCTAATTTAGACACCTTTAGTTTGAAATCTGCATCTGAGCTCATCACTTTAGGGTCAATGGAGAAAAATAGACATTTTTATGGTGTCATTCATCTGATCCAATTTAGATGTCTATTTTAGGGTAAGATGAATCATGCTCTAGAAATGGCTTTTTCTCTCCCATGAATGTAGCAGGTGTTCAGATGTAGGCATCCAGATCTCATCAGATGAATATCAGGCTGGGTCTTTTTCCCCTCAATATAAGGAAAAATGCTTAGAACCCACCATGTGGGCTTATACTGCTGGAGGAAGTATAGATGTGAGTAAAGTTGTATTCACATACTCATTTTTATCAGACCTAAATTTTGTCAGATTTATCTTATCTGCAGTAAACCTGTAATCTGTGGGGTAAAAAAATAAAGGTATCCAGTCCCACTTTGCTTCTCTTTAGTTGGCCTAAAAAGGAGATTGACTGCTATTCTATCATCAGTACTTTTTCATAATATGACGGGAAAAGCGTTGTGAAAAATGTGTCAAAAATAGGATTTTTTTTTTTTTAATCTAGTTGTCCTGTTTTCCAACTAAAGTTTTAAATGCTTTGGCTACTACAGAAATGCATGCCTATTTAACGAACGGCAAGGACAAGCCTCATCAACACAGCAGTAAAGCTAAGAGAAGAACAACATTGTCTTTGTCCTATAATTCAGAACTACAGATCCACTCTTCCAGAAGAAAGGAGATTCTCACCTGAGTAGATACCCAGTCTTTGTTCTTATCATAGTCAATGTCCATTGGAATGTGATTCATCTGTGACACCCAAATAAACCAGGTACTCTCTAGGTACCTGGGCAGATAAACACAGAAACACTTATCATATCTCTGATCCCACCCAAAGATACCATTAAAACACTTTCCTGAGTCTCGTCTTAAGTAAAAGAGCACTTTTACATAATCCAAGATTTTCTATTCCATTCCTTTGCCTCCTAACTTCTGGAGTTTCTTTTGAGAGTCACTAAATTTGTAGTCGCAGATGTCCCTGAGCAGCCGCCACCACCACCTCCCCAAGTTACACTGTTCCTTCTTGGCTGACTATTTATTTCTGAGAAAATTGTAGTGAGTATGACTAGTTTTCATTTATTTCCATTGAAGCTCAATATTGTTTACAAATATTAGTCATGGAGACTCTGGGTATGCTGTGTGTTACCTGGACAGCCAGTAGTACACCATGAAATTGTTAAATCCCATTAAAGGAATATACATAAGACAGACTCGGATGTTGAAAGACACAATCAATAACAGGTCCTGTAAAAAAAAGAAAAACAAACCAAAACAAAATAAAACAACAATAAATATTAAAATAAGTCTTTGTTGATGAACTCCCTCCACTCCCTCCTCTCCCCTTTACTTGAACTGCAGCATTAAAAATGTTCTTATTTATTGATCTCTTATTTATCAAGAGTAAGCTCCACACCATCATTCTGCCTCAAGTTGAGTGTGTCCTTCAAATATTCCCACAGCACTCACTTTACCATCAGTAACGAAAGACCAGCAAACAGCCCTGTAATCACAACCTGCCTAGGTCTGATAGTCTTCTGTTAACATTTATTCAGCTGCTAAGAGGTTAAAAAAATTCTCCCTGGACCCCTTGGCTGCATTCCTGCTGCAGCAAGCCTAGAATCAGCCTTTTCTGTCTTAAGCCCCACAATCACCTGAGGTGAAGGTTAATATAGCCACAGACTGGCAAATATCTTTTGAAGTCTTCTAGAAAATGCAAGTAGTGCTTACCAACCACTTTTTCCTCTTGATTGCAAAGTAGAATATAGACAGCTGGAAGAAGGGTACAAGTGCCAGTGGGGCCAATACTGAAGGGAAGAATGAAAAGAGAGAGACATTATAACTTCTCTGCATCATAAATCTTACAGAACGGGGGTGGGGGGTGGGGTGGGGGGGGGTGGGGGGGGGGGAGGACACAACAGTTCCCCTAGAAGATTCTTCTTTGCAGTGGAATAAAAAAATTGCTGTCTTCCAGTTACACTAATTTTTCATGTGTCCACATAATCTGTTCCTCTTTTCATCTCACCAGTTCTTCATTTCTTTCCCATCCCTTTCTTCTTCCCACTCAATTCACCCCTATCTAGTACCTACCATCACATAATCCTAACAGAGACGTAAGGGGCAATTCCTCCTCACGTGAACCTTCTTTAAAGTGAAGGAAGCTTCCTGAAGCTGTGACTTCAATAGGGGTGTCTTTAAAAATCTTTATTTTGGGGAGGAGATGCAGTCATGATTTTTAGGTGAAGTTCCTATAGCACTGCAAGGAAGTGGGGATACTCACGGATGAAATACTTATGTTGATAATTGTAAGGCATGAACTTCTTCTTCTTTTTTCCAAGCTGAAAAATGAAAAGACATTGTAATGGGTCAGTTGGAGACCTGAGACCCTTCATAAGGTATTTCTTATTCCTGTCTAATGAACACATTGAGAACTACCTCTTAATCTCTCTAATTCAACCCCTTTTCTTGAAAAGCAGGTGCTGAAGTTCCAAAGCAATGCAGAAAGGCAGATTTCATTTGAGCCTCTGTATCCAGATATCAACGTTATGCCAATGTCAGAACAGAGCCATTTTTAGGAGAGTTCCAAAACTCATGGCAGGATACAAAAATGCTCAAAAATCACAAAACCACTCACAAGTCATTTGAATTTTGTAGGGGAAGTTTCCAGTGATGGCAATGAAAGTCCAATCTAACCAATTCCACATATTAACCACAGAGTGCTGAGACTATGGCTGCTCAGGGAGGAACAGGTTATTAACATGAAAACTAAGACAAGAAACTTGATGGGTGACTAATGCAGGACGTGTTTGCTGTGAAAGCTACATCTGAATTTCTGTATCAGATAAGATAGGATGCAGACATCCCAAATTTTTGAATAATAGAGGAGATGATAGTGGCCAGAAATGACACAAGCATTTGGATGCTATCCTAAAGTGATCACAAGATCAAAGTAGTAAGTACTCTATAAAGACATCCGCCTTTTTGTTTTGTTGAATATTTTGCCTTCAAGTACCTGAAACAGCAAAAAGATGAAATACCTACAAAAAGAACAACTGAGTTTATTTCCTCACAGTCTATTTTTTCACTATTTGCACAAAAGGGTTCTTAACATCTTCTGCAAATTTTGTGCTTATGATTCTTCAAAGGACAAAATAATAAGGTGGTAAAGCAAACTATTTCCAGAGCTCCCCTATCACAGAGAAAAAAAGCTTGAACACCTCAAAGATGTCTTCGCTGGATCAAACCCGAAACAGAACAAATGAACTGGACTAAATGAAACCACTGAAATCCATTTTGCCCATTCAAAGTGTGCCTGAATTTTCTGTTAAAAAGCAGGAAGACATGAGAACTAATTTTCTACATTTTCACTTCCATCAAACCCAATCTAACACAGCCAGCCTACTCTAGATGCTCATGCTAATAGATAGCCATGAGAGATCTTTCAGAAGAGCACTGCCAAAATCCTTCCCAGTTGCAGCTAACAGTTTTCTATGAATAAGTATTTTGTGTAAACTCTCTTTACAGGAGTCTTTCTGAGACAGCAGAGCTGGAATTTCCCACATGCCTTGGAGAGCTGTAATTTCTTTGCTTATTACCAGGAGAGTGAGAGTTCACCGGGGAGGTTTAGATAGGATATTAGGAACTTCACCGAAAGGGCTGTCAGGCCCTGGCACAGGCTGCCCAGGGCAGTGGTTGAGTCCCCATCCCTGGAGGTATTTAAAAGAAGGGTAGACGTGGTGCTTGATGACATGGTTTAGTGGTGGGCTTAGCAGCGCTAGGTTAACGGTTGGAATTGATGACCTTAAAGGTCTTTTCCAGCCTAAATGGCTTGATGATTCTATGATTATTTTAAGAGGCTGGTTATCTAGCAAAGAGGACATTTCATCACCCCATGAGTAAACAGAGTTGCCAGGGAAAGAAAAGGCAAACGAGACCTTGCCCATCCTGATGATATCAGAAATCATGAGGATGCAGGGAAGGGCTGTTCATGGTTTTTATTTTTATGAAAGCCATAAACTTCGTGATTAAGAAATAATTTGCTATGCTTGTGTTTTGTGCATAGCAGCTATACTGATCCTGAAGGATTTAGGTGCCAAACAGCTCCCACGGCCAAAAGGACCCAGAGGGAACATCTGACTCACTATCTACAGGATCACTACGAACATCTAACACTAATGCAAGTGGACTGACTCATTCTTTGGACTGCCTTCGAGGTGCTTACCCTGCTCTTCTAGCAACACACAGAACTTCACTGATTTTAAGACTTTGCTTCTCAGGAGCTGGTGCCTAAGCATCTTAATAACCAGTCAGTACATGAGACTCTCAGACCTTGGAGTGCTTTGGAAATTACCATGAGTTTATGCAGAAAGGCACAATCTGGGTTATTATTATACCTCACTCTACAGCTTTCTGTCTTTAAAATCTTTGCTTCTCCAGCCATCCCCACGCTCACCTCCACAGAAAGCGTCTTTCCCAAGCTGAACAGGAGAGGGTGCATGTTGAGGTCAGGGTCTTTGCGGAAGCAGTTGGGTTTGGCATGGTGCTGGTTGTGTAGGTGATTCCACCAGCTGGCTGGCAAGCCCTGCAGGAAAAGTTAAAGACCAGGGATTCAAACTAGAACAATATCAACAATTACATCAGTATTTATCCACCTATTATTGACAGCTGCACTACATTTCCCTCACAGGCGATACTGCCCGAATGTAGGGACGCTCCCATTCATTGCTTAGTCCAGATGGGCCTCAGAGTCTATTCCCACCATGAGCCAATTACCTTCAGAACATTTATCACAACCATCTGCAGAAGTCGATTCCATTTAGGCTTCCTGAAGACAGAGCAGTGCCCCAGATCATGTTGGAACCAGCCCATCTGGATCTGGAAGACAAAACGATCACAGCGGCGTCGTGTTAATTTGCCTCGGGATTCTCTGTAACTCCATAGCGCGAGTGCATCTTCCTTCTGGTTTGGGGAAGGAATGCTACCTGCTGTCCTATGTGCTCAATGCTGAGAATTTAATTCCAGACTACTGTCCACTACAGCTGCTCAATGCTTGATATTGATTTTATTGTAGCAGCTAAAGGGAAAGCAGTAAAGCATCTTTAACTTGACTGTTACAGCATGGAAGTCTTTTGCTGCCATTGCAAATATATAATTTCCAAGTAACCAGCTAGAAAGTGTAAGAATTTCCAAATCCATAGCTTCGTTGCATTTCATATTCCCACAGAAACACAAGAATGCTCCCTGTGGAATATCTTCCTTAGCAGATATTAGGCAAACAGAACAGATTATTTAAAAAATTAGTTACTTCGCACATATTCCACGGATGTCTGAGCAAACCTAAGGTTTCAGCGCTACTAAGAAAATCTTGCTTTCTTCCTCCCCTCGCCCTCCAATTTCTCCCACCTAAGGGCCACAAAGTCCTGTTCCCTCCTTCCGTACACCTACCCTGACACGTATCGTGCCCTTCTATGATTCAGTTTACTAAACAGCAGAAAACTATTCAGGTCTAATGAGTGTAATTGGCTTCTGAAGGACCCAACAAACACCAGAGCCATCAGTCAGTAAACAGAAGGAACATGGAGCCAAAAGTGGAGCTGAGAATGAAATATTCCCTCTTTTGCTGAGGTAAGTGATTAGATCAGCTCATCCCGTCTTGTGAAATTGCCGGCTCCACAACACCCCACGAACCCCAGTGAGCAGCTCGTCAGCAAATCTAGATTTGCTAGAGGCAGCAAAAATTATGGAGAACATGCGGCTTGTCTTCAGCCAGATTACAGGATCTAAGAAGAGGCAGTAAAGCAATGACTGGGATATGAACATTTCATTAATCCTCTCCATTTGGAAGAACCAGATGTGGCTGCAGTATTGAACAGCTGTCAGGAGTTTACCTGAGCAATGGTGAAGAATGCAATGCCAACCAGGAAAGGCACTAAGGATATCCCAAAGTACCAGACCACAAGCCAGGATGCAGCATCCAGTATCAGCAGGTGAAGGAAAATCAGGAAGAAAAAGATGTAATTTGGTCTCAGAAGTCCCATCTTCTCAATAGCACAGCGCAGCTCACGAAAATCCTCTAAAAGTGATTTCTGTGGGTAAAGTGAGTATTAATGCACACCTACTTTGAAAATGTAACAAAGCAGACCCAGGAATCCCAAAGAATATCTCCTCTGACTTCCATGGCTGCTATCAGAGGGGGTCTCTGTGCAAAAATGAGCATGAGATCAACAGATCTTGGATTTGCTTTGACGCTGGAAAACAAGTTGCTGACAGGCTCTGTTATTGAGATATCGCAGTGGGAAGAACCGAGGAGAATTTGGGGCTCTGGGCCTCGTTCCTTACACCCAGGTGTGGATTTAGCGATGCTGGGACAGCACATGTTCCCATGCATGACTACTGCTGGCTGCCTCCCCACCACCCAGCCTATGGCACAGTGTCAGGCATGCTGCTTCAGAAATTATTTCTGATAGCTCCCTTATTTTCCTTCTCCTCCCACACTGCACCCCAAGCCATTCCCACAGCTGGATTCTAGGACACTTACTTTTTTATTAGACTCAAAGCTGGGTTGATCTGGTGCCAACTCCCCGATCAGCAGAGATTTCAAGTATTTTTTCACCAGAGACTTATCATTGTGAAATGCCACAAAGGCATCCTGAGAAACACACAAAGGAAGGGGGTAAGAAGGGGTATGTGACTGAACACCAGATGCTGAGCCTCTCCTTTTTTCAGGTCTTTATTATAATCCATAATCCAGTTTCCTTTGTCCATTTTTGTCCCTTTGGTTGCTCCTGTTGTTCTTTGCCATCAACTGGAACTTGGCCCAAGGAAGCTGGAGAAGTTTCAAGAAACTAGGTTTCATAAAAGTACCTGGGCGAGGCTGGTAATAAACGTGAAACTGTTTGATGAAAAACTCTTTGCAGAGGGAAACATGCTCTTTCATCTGCTTGTTTCAGCACAGTCCTTCCCTCGAAGGCTCCAGCCAGCAGCCCTGCCTTACGGATGGGACCCAGGAGCAGGAAAACACCTCAATGAATGAGGTGTGTCTTTGCCATGCTTAGGATGATGATTTTAAAATCCTGTTTTTATTACACTAGGACCATAGGAAATATATGCTGAAGCTCCATACACAGCAGGACTAACTGGGTATCTCTTACAGCTCCCTCTAAGTTTTCAGACTGATTGATGTTTTGGGGAACTGGGTAACAGTAGTGACACAAATGGGTCTGTCCAAGAACCATTTGAAATACCAGTTTCAAAAATCAATATAAACTAAAGAATAAAGGATGAAATGCCCGAAAACCAAAACTCTTCTTTAACTCATGTCCTCAGTGAATTTTCCAGAAGAAAGGTAAAGAGGCTGACCATACTCTTTTGTCTTCCAGGAAGAGTAGATATAATAAAATCCTCAGTGTCTGAGCAGCCAGGTACTTGCTGATTTTGGCTCTGAAAAATCAATGTGGGTGATCACGACACAAAAAAATTCTGCATGCGTCTGGTCAGGATTAAGTCCCTGGAAGAGGACAGAGGACTTCCCTTGTGCAGTCTGACATTCGTCTGGAGTCCCTTGTTTAGAGACAGTCTGACTCCGAGTACTTTAGTCTAGAAGTCAGAGTAAGGTGACTTTTTGGACAGATGAGCTTTCTACAGATATCCAGTGGCTCTTTGTCACAGTGACAAATGAGGAACTCTGTCCAGACCCAGAGGACTGGGGAAATCTTTCCATTATGATTCTGTGTCCCTCATCCTACAGTTTTTTTATGCATTTTTATGTAGCTCCCTCTTGCCAGGAATTCTAAAACTGAGTCAAGCTGTAAGTAGCTATACTGCAGCTTAGAAACAGGAGCCAGAATCCTTTTAAGCAGAATTTCCTATCCACATCATCATCATTACAGATTCTTATCACAGAAACACAAGCCTTTCAGTCCTGCAACCTGTCCTTTCTCCTCCCTGCTCTTAGGCCCTGATTATCATCTTATGAGAGATTAACTTTAAAGGCTATCATCTGTAACGCACCTAACCTCCAACATTTGACATCAATGTAGTGTTCTGCAAAGCATATTGTCTATATTTATAAAGTAATCCACACAGAGGAAGAAAATTCTCACCATATATATACAATTATGAGTTCTAGAGTAGTCAAGAGTACTTGGAAAAAAAATCTTGGATCCTGGCTTTAGGCAAAGTCATGCACCAGATGATCTTTTGAGACACCTTCCAGTCCTGCTTTTCTGTAAAATTTCAGAACTCTATATTTCTCAGAATATATGGACATAGCAGCATTTTAAAAGCAAAAAGAACGATAAAGTCTAGCAGAATAAAAATCAAGAGCAAGACAGAAGAATGTCATTATGATGCAACATAAATCCACAGTGTACCCACAACCTTGAGTACTGCACGTAGTTCTAGTCCTTCTGTCTTCAAAGGGATGTGGTACAACTACACGTAGCAAAAAAAGATGAATAGAGTTCTAGAACAGCTTTCATACTAGAAGACTGCCTTGGAAAACAGGTAACAAGTTAATGAGTTTTAAAAACCTGTAAATAGCATTGAGAAAATGATGGAAAATCTATTCACTGTTTTCATAACACAATAATGAAATTATCAGGAGGTAGGTTTAAAATGTATGAAAGTAATAATGAGGAAAACCACATTGTAATATTATTGTAATAATAAATACAAATAAGATCAAAGGTCATTCTTTAATCTCATTCATACCAGACAAATTCACTGTGGTTAAAACCCCTGGGTGTCTACAAAGCATAATAATCTAAATGCAAGTCCTTACACTGGTGGCTGCAAAAGCTGGGAGGACATAGCTTGGGGACAAATCATTCCATGCCTTCTGTATTCCTTGTCTCCTTTTGTACAAGTCCGGTAATAGAAACTGCAGGAGATGGCACCAGGCTACAGGGATCTCTGGGCTGGCTCGATATGGTTGGTCTTACATTCTTAAGAGTGGCAGCCTCAACATTTGTCTCTATTGCTGCAGTAAGCTCATTACAGCATGGCACAAAACATCATCTGAAAGGGATGTGTTGATTTAAAACTGGCACGTTCATCTTTAAGTAAAAACAGAGTTTTCATTAAAAAAATACTTTTAGCATGCTTAAATCCTCCTGAGAGAAGACTACAGTGAATTAGCATGCACAGAAGGTTTACTGGGAAGGTAAGAGGTTGGTGAGAGAGCCGGTGGGCAGGATTGGTGTCCCTTCTCCAGGTAGCTCCTCGTGCAGCCCTGTTTGCAATCTCCCATCACGTTATGCAGGTGCTGCATAATGGACACACAACCCTCTCCTTCAAACAGGGCTGTATCTGCCAGTCAGTGAGCTAGAGAAGAAAACCAACGAGACTCAGAAGCCGCCTTTTTTCTTCATTTGAGAACACTAGGTATTTTTCTGCCTCAGTTTCAAGTAGGGTGAAAGGAACGAAACGTGAAAAATAACTGATCTGACCCACTTCGGGCCATGAGTTAGGAAGTGCTATCCCATTTTATATACTGAAACCTGAGGAATCAGGCAGCCTAAGCAACTTCCTTGAAGTCAAAAAGTCTTGTCGTGACAAGAATTAAATCTGGGTCTCCCACATCACAAGTTTATGACATAATCCTGGTCATGTTTCTAATGTGCGTATTCCTGACTATTCAGAAATTCAGTACCTACTTTCAGCAAATAGTCTGTGAGATCTGCTTAGAATTTATTATTTCTGTCAACAAGCAACAAATTTTTTTAGAGAAATCCTCTAAATGAAAGAATTTTGCAGGAATCTCTGGAAAATCTATTTTCAAATAGTGATTATTTGTAGAATTTTTCCTCATCTTCTGCAGCCAAATGTCATTCTGTTTCTTTCTCAGTCATTTTTCCTCTATTTTATTTCTTTTCCCCCCTCTTTTGAAGTAGCCTTTTTGCTCAAGACTCTCTTCTCCTCCACTTACCTGTACAAAGTAGTGTCACTTCCTTGAGTACCCCCTTCTCTTGCTTCTCTGCCCCCAAAATTACTTTATGTTTGGATATTACCTCCTCCTTGTCTATCTACCCATGCTCTATCTTTGGTTATCATTTGCTTATCACCGATCACATCCATGTGACACTGAAAGAGCAGCCTTTAAAGTAAAAATACGCAGTGAGCATACCCCTTCCTACCCTCTTCCCTTTCTCACTGCTGCGAGAGACACTTTTCAGGCATCTGGAAGATGGCTTGCCTGATCACGCCTAGGGGCAAGGCAACCTGCATGGATATTGCTTTGTTTACAGCAGGGTGTAATGAACCTAGACAGAGCTTTACAGTTTGCATAGGAGGTTACCTTGAAGGTAACCAGAAGGGCATTTTTACAAATAGCCCAGATATGTCCATTACATTATCTGACCAAGCACAGAGCCAACTACCATGGGCACTCTCCACTGGCGTCCCGCCATGTCATCCTGCCCTGACAACAGAACCACCTTCCTCCACTGTCCTTCTAGATCTTACCGTAGCATCTTGCCCAGCATAGTGGCTAATAACTCGGCTGCCTCCAGGGTGTTGTTTGGAAAACTTGCTGACATCATAAACCTTCCTGTCAATCACCAGCCATTGCTTCTGACCTTGACCATGGCCATTGTGGATTCTGATCTCTTCCCAAGTGAAAAGCTGTAGAAAGGCTGAAACAGGTCGTGTCTCCTTTCCGGTGGAGCCAGTCTGTGGAGCCATCTGTACCAGTAGATGTGCAGTCAACACAGATTCACTAGTCTAAGCTTTGCAGCACTGTGTCCAGGTGGAGGGTGAATCGTCTCAGCCTGCCCGTTACACAGTCCCTCCCCAAGCCACTCCCTCTGCTTCTAGGGCTGGTTGGCTCCCCTTGCCCAACACACCCTTCCATAGCTCCCTCCTCTTCTACGTTCACACCAGACACTTCGACACACCCTTGAATAAAAGCCCTGTTCCTTCATCTTTTCTGAGTTGCCTTTGGAAGGTCTGATTATGCATGAGAACTGTAGCCTACTTCACTGAATATAAATGTGTATAAATAGAAAGACTTAGGAAGATTATCTGTTGTTCAGTTAAATGGGATAGCAAAATGATGGAAAGAACTATTAAGTGAGCACCTTCACAGAGCATTAGGAACTGGATAAGGTAAGCTGTTAACTTGCTTCTACACTGCTAAGTCAATATGGGGGTTAGCCAGAAGAGAAATCCAAGGAAGGCTGTGGGGAGCTCTTCTGCAGCAAATATTCAGTGATCTTAGAAAACTGAAGCACTGTCAGCATCCTGTAATCCTTTAATCAGTCACTAAGGTCAGGAAATCCTGCATTTATCATGCAGTGGAGCTTCATAAAGTCATATAGCACCAAAATGTAAAGCTGTAAAGGAATTTGTGTGGAGAGGCAAAAGCTGTTATTAAATATGTTTGCTAACATCTCTCATTCCACTGTAATTCCTGCCTTCAAGGCATAGGGCCAACTTTTACATAGCATAGTGAAAACAGAAGAATGCTCCAAGGTCTGCAATCTCTCCACAAGGTGTCTCTCAACAGTCTCGTCACAACCCAAAAATTTCAGGTTGTCCTTTGGGCTTTGAAATTTTTCGTGTTGACCCTGGCATGCTAAATTTGTGTGTCTTAACTAAAAGCATTGTTGTTCAAAATACCACCAGATCAGAGTAAAGACAGAGCACATTAGGAAAACATGATTTATCTCCTGTTAATTTGGCTTGCACATTGACAATACGGTGCATACAGTTGTTTTCAGTTTCCTGTGTATACTCCAGTCATTCAGTCATCTCATTGTTCACGTAATTCATTCATAAGTCAACAACAGATGTTAAAAGATTTGGGGGTTGAGAATAATAATAATAACAACAATAATAACAATAACAACAACTACTGTTAACACCAAGTTTGGCTGTAATTAGGAGTTTCTAAAACTATGTTTAACGGCACTCTTTACATAATTAACCTTACTTAAATATTAGTCTTGTAGAGCCAAAGTCTAAATATCTCTGATGTTCAGAGAGGATCTGCTGTGTAGTAAAGAGGTAAGAGTTCTCAGTCGTAATAAACAGCAAAGAGAAGGCAATGCCATGTTTCCTATGAAGTCACATCAATTTTGCAGGTGACCCAGAAAAAACTAAGCCCACATATATGAAATATTGCCCTACTTGAGATTTAGGATCCTCTTAATCTTGTGGTTTTTTTTTTTCTTTTAATCCAAAATTATTAGCCTTGGATGCTTTTGAGGAAGGTACAAGCAACAGGCAGATATGGTATAGTCTGTTCTCCTTAGGTTTCCATCCTATCCCTTTACAGTGCAATACTGAGTTAAATCCCAAATCATGATTTTTCCACCTTTCTGCAAACTTTTTATTTATGTTTATCAATGTATTATGTTTATAACCACAAATATTTTCTACAACGATGCCCAGTCCCTGCCTGAAACCTAACAAGTTCTAGGTCTCAACTATCTCTTGTGACAGTTTCACAGACAATTCACATATCGTGATTCAACAAAAAGTGGTTGTTGTGATGAGCTCCCAGTTCCGAGAAAGCCTGAAAAAAAACAGCTGAAGTTGCAGATTTCAGGAAGAACAGAAAGAAAAGAAAGCCAAACTACATTCTTGACCAAGGTACCTCAGCAGGGTGAGATGAAATTATGGCTGCATTCCCTGTCTCCCAAGCAGACGGCATGCGTAGGCAAGAGCTGATCAAAGCAGAGATGATCTGATAGGCCTCTGCATCAGGAGAAAGGTACCGTTTAAATTATATAGAATAACTTTATTTTGAAGAGCTTGTCCTTAAGGGACTCTTAAATGGAGTTTACAGGGTATTTGTGATATAAGCGACCATGAAGTTCTCGGCTTACAATTATCTTTCTTAGCAAATTCTGTTCAAGTCTCAGACTACAAACACAGTGGCAAATGTGACGTCTTGGGTTTTGTCTTCCTTGTGTTTCCCAGTGAATTAACAGTAGCCCAAAACCAGTTGGATAGAGGCAGCTGAACTCTCACATAGCAGAGACGCCTGCCTGGCCCTCAGCCCTGCATGGAGTGGGCAGTCTTTCTGGCTGACACAGAACTGTAAATTATGCAATTCTCATTCTTTAAATCATGTAGCATCTTGCAAATTAATCAGTCAAGCCCAAAACAACCGTTTAAAGTTCCTGACGTGTGGCAATGGTTGAACCACCCTAGGTAAAAGAGAAGTGTGACTACTGGTATTCATTAGAAGGCAGTGATAAAAGAATGGGAGGAATAATGCCTACCGTGCTGTCACGTTGCATTTTGAAACCCTTTATCTTGCTCTAAATAAAAGTTAAGAGTGTCCACACTAATGATGTGTTCGTCTTCTAGTTGGAATATGTGTAGAGTCTTACATAAACCATGTTCAGTACTTGAGGTGGTGGTAATAAAATATGCAATAGTTGTTGCAAATTTCTGCATATGTGGTTTTTTTATATACATGCAAAAAAATTTCAAGGGACTCCACAGCTGGCTGAAAGTACAAAAAAAACTTCCCATTGTGTTATATTCAGACTTGTAAATGTAGCAGCTACCTGAAAAGAAGTAGATAAAAATGTGGGTTTAGATTCTGGTCTACAAGGAGCTGGAAAATCCAGAGCCAGGAACATATTGAAAAAATACAGGATGTCTCTGCCTATAACACACAGAGTCAGGAATCATGACTTTCACTGGTAACACGCACTGCAGGTGCCAGTATCTACCACACCACTGTTGTGACTTAGACAAATTAAGTTTGGGAACTCTAAGATAATTGTCTTCCATATTAACAGTGCACAGAGCTATTTCATGTCTGAATTTATTTAGCATCAGATCCCATCCAGAGGGTCCTGTAATGCCTGTCAATATTACATTACATTACATTAAAAGACCTCAAACAAGTCCTTTCCCAATCTGAAAGCAGAAGCTGTCTCTGTCTATATTATCCAGGTCACCAACCAAATTTCAGAGTTGCACGGAAAAGCCCAGACAGATAGTGAAAGCCACCACAGTCATGCTCATCCAGAGAAACTATTGAGTGAATTTACACCACGCTCGGTGTTCTGCAACAACTACCCACACACCTGCCAAAATCTATGTCGTATGCATCTGGGAGCTAGTATATGTGCACAGAGCTATTCTACAGCGCTGCTTTTGTGACTAAGAGTCTCCTTGCACAGGCATTTGACATAGTTTTCCGGATCTCCAGAAAGCCAGTATGTGACTGCTGAACTGGTGGTTATTGCATCAACATTTTTATCCCGTACCACATAAATGTTTGCCATTTACACTTAATCCACTGGAGATAAACTGGCATAGAGTGGTCCAGAAAACAATCTAGTATTAAGACACACTGAAGCATCTTGTGTCTCAGAAAATCTCTTGTTCCAGAGAAGGCCTGAGTAATTTTGCCATACAGGATGCCACCTATGGTTCTTTTGACCACCTTTTCTATGAAAACTAAATTTTGCATGGAGCCTGTCACACGTGCTGTGAGAATATCTACCAAGTGAGGCTCCTGGGCAAGACTGGATGAAGAACATCTACTTTACGAGCTGTACAGTCTCACCCAGAAGGAGAACTTAGGTATAAGACAGACAGCTTTGGGTTGTACATGTCTTTCTTTGCTATGAGGGTGGCGAGGCACTGGACCAGGTTGCCCAGAGAAGCTGTGGATGCCCCATCCCTGGAAACGTTCAAGGCCGGGTTGGATGGAGCTTTGAGCAACCTGGTCTGGTGGAAGGCGTCCCTGCCCATGGCAGGGGTTTGGAACTAAATGATCTTTAAGGTCCCTTCCAACCTAAACCATTCTATGATTCCATGATTCTGTCTCCAGGGTTACATGTCAACAGGACAGAGAGTTTGAGAAGCGTGACCTTGGAGGTAAGCATCTACAATTACGGCTGCACTTATCTATGTAGGCAGACCTGGGTCTCTCTGCCCTGCCCTGGCTGGTCTGAAGACATGCTGGAACAGCACCTTGCCTTTGTGGATGGCTCGTGGATGCTCTGCCCTAACATGGCTCTGACCTCTGGCAGGGAGCTGACCTGCATCCATCTGCTCCCACTCCTGTAGGCAGAGCCTGTGCTCCTGCATGGACCCTCATCCAAGACTCCCTTCTGTGACTATGACGTGTCTCTCCAAACACAGCAAGGAAACTGCAATTGTTAAAATTATTGTCTCTCTGGTAGAAAACTTAATTGGGAATCCATAATTCAGGACAAGGCTACATTCTGAAACATCTCCTCCATCTTTTCAAGGGACAATAACTTTTGCAGGCTGCAAAATTTTGTTTTGAAGAAATGTTCCAGAGAAAAAAAATCCAGTAATTACTTGTTTGATAAGAACATTAAAAAGACATCACATCAGTTAGGAGGAGAAAAGGACCACGTTCTCCTTTTTTCAGTATATTCTGAATTAATGAGACACCACCCTGTACCTCAGATGGGGCTACTTTTCAGGAACATCATGTACTTTCAGAAAGGGAAGAGAAACCACAAGCAAAACCAAGCTTTTTTTTGTAGGGCACAGAGTCAAGTTTGCAATGGAGGCCCTTTTCTCTTCACTGCCTCGAGGGGTTTAGTTGCTCAGATAGTCAAAGTCTTGATTAACTTTGTTTCATTCCTTAATCCAGGTATCAGTAGTAAGCTAACACATGGGGGGCTGTCCTCTGTGAAAGCAATCTTTATATCCTTTGCAAAAGAGAGAAACACACCTGTGAAATGCTGCCATTTGAGTGGTGCCAAACTTTGCTTTCAGTCCTCGCTTTGGGTTGCATTTTATAGGTAAACAATAAAAAAACCAAGAAGGATGTCAAGTCAATTATAATGAGGTGTAAAATTAGATTTTGTAATAAGCACTGTGAACCTTCTCATCTAAAACTTCCCACGGAACACTAAGTTGCATTAAGACACCGAGCTATATAAATTTTGTGTACTTCTGAGTAAGTTACTAAAACCCCCACACAGAAGATGCTGCAATGCTGCACAATGAAGCTGTAAAACTTGACACAGTTTGCTATTGCAATTCTGATGTGACCTTCTCATACACACCATCTGTAATCACACACCACAAATTCTTTTTAAACAGGGTCAATATTAATCTCTTCAACAATCACCATGTACTTTTCTGTTTTGTGTCTCTCATGTAACCTGCAATTCCTATGGAATATACCCTTCACATCCTCCCACTACACAGAAGTCAGAACCCCAGGGGCTCTTCTGTGGCTTTAAGATCTAAATTCAGCTGATCTAAAATTATAAATTCTAAATATAACAGTTGTTTAAAAGCCCCTCTCTCAAGCACACGGCTAGCATTACATATTGTTACAAAAAAGAATTAAGAAACAGCATGATTCAAGCTAAAATTGTTAAATGCCTGTAACAAACCTATTTTGTTTTCCCACTGTCAGATATTTGGGGGTGATTTTTTCGGACTAGTCAGCATTTTTATAGCATTTTCTGTGTTCAGTGCAGAGCACCCGCTGATTACAGACACACTTCTGAATGCTCTGGCTATCTGAAATTGTGCATCCACAAAAGAAAAACTCTACAAAAGGTGACCGTGCTTGAAAGTTTTCTTAATAGATGACTTGTGCAACACCAATTAGGAACAATGTGGCATAAGCAAGGATTAAAACACCCATGGTGGTTCCACAGCCTACACACAGAGCACCTTCTTCCTTCTGTCCTTCTTGTGGGTCTTGGGCCACCTTCCAACTTCTGCAACATGAGGCTGGGATCCTGCAACAACTTGTCTCCTGCACTATTTGACCATAATTCAATTCTCTCGCCTTCACCATTTGCCTCCTACACTGTCCTTCCTCAGACACATGTTGTGGTGTATATTCTTAGTGGGGCAACATATGCATTTTGACTCAGAGATGTGCATCAACCTTAAACTTCTACATCCTACCCTCTCCACAAGGAAGTCAGTCAGATTTTTCATTTATGTGGCTGAAGAAGCTTTTGTTACTTGCTTTAATTTCTCTTGCAAAGTTTCATTTTCTTTGACATTTTACCAATTCCTACTTGCGCTTCCATGACCTTTTAGCTATTCTTTGCATTCCCAGTCCGCCTCACAGACAGTTCCTTATCAATCCAAAACACTCTCCTCAGTTTGTTTCTCCCCTTCTTGCTAGGGACGTAAGTCCCATAAAGCTTTATGGTCTAAGACTCCTCCATACTCAGGTCAGAGCTCCTTCCTCTAGCTGTCTGTAATGATTACTTTCTTTCGCTATTAAGTAAAAGCGGCAAAGGCTCAAGTCCAGTGTTGCTAAGCTGGGGCACGTAGCTCTGATGTGGGTGCCCAATACTCTTAACTGCCAGTTCTTTTATCTCTGGTGGCAGATCATAACTTTTAGCCACAAGCTACTCTACCACTTCAGACAAAAATGGAATGAGTTCCAGACCCACTTCTAGCTCTTCCGTGGTACATGGCAAATGTGCAAAGGTCTAGCATGTTCAGGACCCAGGGACCTAGACTGCAGCAATACAAACTGCTGGTATTTTGCTGTTGCATTTGTTTTGCTTTTAATTATTTTGGTAAGAACTATCATTGTCTAATGAGGGAAATCGGCTGCACCTCTCTGAAAACAAGGGAAGCATACAGAAGTGCTTTCGGATGCAGGCGAGCAGCGTGTTTATACGCCTAAGAGGGCTGACATATAGCTCAGCACAGGTCAAGAGTTGCCTGCAAGGAGACTCCATCTGGAGTTTGGTTCCAAGAACAAGAACATATGCCCTTCTTTGTTAAAAATACAAGAATATTTAAGAGAAGGAATTGCCAATGCAGAGTTCTTTCATCTGATCCCTGCATGGCCTCACAGGTCTTCAGCATTAAGCTAGTTTTGATAGTGGCTCATTTCAAGGGACGAAGGGTACTCCAGATCTGTACATGAATGTCTGATTGATAAAGGAAAATGGTCAAGCAGCAGAAAAATGTTAAAGCATCAGGTAAATACCTACAATCCTTGTAAGCAACCCTATAACTCTCCAGTTTGGAGTTAATAAATGGAAGTTACACCCCATTCCTGTCCTATTTCTAGAGTTCTTTGTGTTTGCTCCCGAGTTCTTGTTGACTGTAGCTTTTCTCTGTTCAGACAGTTTTTAGGCAATGTCAAATTGATTATAGTTCTGGACACATCTTCAACTACCATGGTGAAATTCTCTTTAAATTGTGAAAACCGTATGGCATCCTACCGCTGTGTAACACTTCCTCCTAGAATGAGCATCAAGAGTTTTATCTGGGCAATCAAATGCATTATTGGGCAGGCATTGGCTAGGCAATCTAGTGACTATGCTTCAGACCATCAGGTCCTCCCTTTTGCAGGAGCAGGATCTGTCCAATGTCAATCTATTTCCACTTTCTCCATCCAGGTTTCCCATAACGAAGTTTCAGATGAAGTCACATGTTTCTGATCTTCCTCTTGGATGAAGGGAGAAGAGGGAATAACAAAGAGAACTTCAAAATGACCAAGACATAACCTGAGCTCACTGGCAGCATCTTCATTCACCTTTTCTTTTACTTGGGCAACATCCAGCATTTATACTTCATCTTGTTCATTTTTCATAACTGGTTGTGAGATGATCCTGGAAAGGAATTCGGACTCACTTGTTAGGACATTTGCATCTTTTCTTGCCAGAAGAAGTTATCATTCTATCTGGCTATGTATCTAAATTATTGTTTTAGAAGCACTCGTGTTCATTCTGAAAGGTCTATTACGCAGGAGATGACCTAATTATGATAATACTGCCCACAGGACTGCTCTGATCTCTTTCTGAGTCAAAGCAAACAACAGCTACAGTTTACAAGGAATCGTCTTCTAGAAAATTAAGTTATTCTTGAATTTTGGTATTTCCCTTAGTGGACAATCTATCACTGCTCCTGCTATATTGAACATTGGGCTAATTAACCTTGATACTAAGAATTTGCACCTTCTGTATAGCTTGAACTGGTATTGATTCACATTTCAGCTACTGAGTATTTCTTTATCACTGACAGATTGAAGTACTCTTTGCTATAAAATTTATCATTTTATGATCTAGTCACCACTTCTTCTTTTATTGGTCTCAGGGAGCTCCAACAATTTTATTCTTCCACAATAAGGAGCTTGCCTAAGGTTTTCCTGCATCTCTGCCCTATATCCTCTTTAGCTCTTCAACACTGTTTTTGTAGAACGTAGGAACTCTTCTCTATTCCTGTCCTTTTTAAGCCTTTGTACATACAGGTCTTTTTTTAGGCGTTTCAGAAAGCATCGTTCAGCTGGGAGTTCATGTGCAACGGACAACATATAATGACTTCCATGTCTTTTTCTGTTCTGTTCTCCTAATTATCCCAGAGATAATTAGGAAGGGCCAGAAAAGCAAAACGGATCAAATTTCTCAGCAATGGCTGGTTCTCCTTGAATTTAGTTTAAGACACCCATTGGAATGGGTTTGCTCTTATCCTATCTTTTAGGAGAAATAGAATTTTGTATTTCAGTAATGTGCCACGCAGACAAGATTCTGCATGGGAACACTCCAAGCAGGCAGGGTCGCTTCATTTACCTCCACGTGCTTCTTACCAGAGCCCGTGTCTGTCACTGAGGGCAAAATCTTGCTCCCTTTTCTGTGGCTTGAGCCAGTGTGAGGAAAGCAGCAGGTAATAAAAAGAAACAAGGGAGGTCCTGACAAAAGTTTTCTCTATAAAGATAATTAAGCTTTGGAAGACATTGCCCAGAAAGCCTACAGGATCTCTGGCCCTGCAGGTTTTCAGGACTTAACTGAACAAAGCCCTAAGCAACCTTGCCTGAATTCAGTATTTACACTGTTTTGAGCATGAGGTCAGAATATATGACCGATATATGATATATAGGATGTCCCTTTTAACATGAACAATCCTGTGATTCAGAGGTCCTGAGGCCCTGTTGTCTGCCCAGAAAGACACTGCCTTTGGCATCCATACAGGACATATTTGGGTTGTCCAGAGATCACCTTTGGTAGCTGTAGGAGTTAGCAACACCTCTTATACACCAAGAAACATATATCGGTGAAAACAACCTTCTTCCCAGAGAACTGAGTTCTGACAGTAATGAGGAGATTAATCCTAACCTAAGCAGAGGACAACTTTTACAACGTTCCTGCGAGGCTGCTAGATTAGCCTTACGTGATTCCACCTCCACTCTCCAAAGCCTTAGTAGAAGGGGAAGGAAGGAGATGGAAAAAAGGACAGGCTTGGCAATAGAGGCGAAATGGTAAGAAACCTGTCCTCTAGCAGATCCAGAAAGGAGTTCCGAAATGGAAGGAGCATCACAAAAAATATGCTGCTAAGAGCCTCCGGTTTTTACAGGGGAAGCATCAGGCTACGTGCTTTTGCTCACATGCCTTGCTATCAAGTAGGTTTTTGAGCACTGGACAAGTTACAAATCTACTTAAAACCAACTAGAGCTGTGTGAAGCATTTTTCTTTCTATTTTTAATGGCACAAACATTTTACTTCCTTTTTATGCATTAACACCAATAAGTTATCATTCAAGACATGGTGACCATGGTTCAGAGGATGCAGAGAGACGTAGTTTCTTGGGGTGGATGACTCAGTGAAGAAATCTACTTGCAAACAAGCAAGGAAACTTAATTTGTTCTAGAAAACTGAATTGCCCGTGCACTCTTTGTAAGCATGCAGGACTGCCCCTCCAAAAAAATAAATAAATGTATATATACATATATAAAAACAAACAAACAAACTGGCAAGAGTCCAAATGATTAGCTGCAAAAATCAAAAAGCCAGGCTAGTTCTTGTGACCAAAGACAAGGTAGACTACTATGGATCAGCCAGACCTTTGGAAATGGCCTAACGGCTTCCTCTATATTAGTGATTCCACTTCACCTTTCTTTGCCTCTGGGGATCAAACGTTGTTTTGCATTCAACATGCAAGACATTTTCCAGTTTTCCCATCTCAACAAGACCTGAAAGGCTTTGTCATTGACTGGCAAGCATCACGCATTTGCTACCATTGTATTGCAGAACCTGTGAAACAAAGCCTCCAGCAACCAAAATGGAGGGGCAATTTTCACCATGACTGTGTCTCCACAGTGTTGCTAGAACATCTACTGGAGGTGTCAGACACATGTAAACCTGATGTTCTAAAGACTCTTTTGTCCTTAGACAAGCATTCCAATGATTAAAATTGCACTGATAAATGATATTTTATTTATTGCGGTATATTTATAAGCTTATTTTCCTGAAGAAAAAGCATTATGTCATTTGATCCTCCAACTCTACAAAACTGCTACTTCTCACAGAAGCAAACTATTTTGCCTAAAGGACACCATCATAATCAGCCTTTCATATAAGCACTCCTCAGTGCATTATTTTTTTATTGCTGTTTCAAAACTCTCTTTGTAGAAACTCCTCACCATTTTCTGAACACTTAATATTAGTCTCTATAGCAGATGTAAATCGGACAGAAACCACATTCATGCCAATGAACTCTCGTCCAGTGTAATGTAATCCTCTTTCTTTCCCCACCCATGAGTTGTATTGCATTAATACCTTAGTCTTCTACACCTGACCTGTTAAGAAATCTCTTTATATTCCTTATAAAAGAACCTACCTTGGGAAGCAACAAATCATCCTGTTTCCAAGCGGCTCAGCTGCATCCATTATCTATCCTTTATGGACCTACGATCATCTTCATTTCTCCTTCTTTTCTAAAGATGGAGAAATTTCCATAAACACCACTGTTCATCTCTTCAGGAATTCAGGATAATGGAAACAAACACACACATGGGCTGGGCAAGGATTGCAAACCCAGATCATTAACAAGTCAAAACGAGTGGGTGTTGGGAAGGGGAAAGCTACAGCATTTTCCTCTTCCAGTTGCCCCATCACCCTTGACTGTTTTAACATCCCCTTAACTTTCTTAATTAATTGCAGCTACTCCATTGCTGAAAATGTTCCTCCCTGATTTGAAAAAAGTAATTTATTCTGGGCTGGAGCCACCTCTTTGTCCAATTAGACTCCACTTAACTGGATACTCTTCTAAGCCTTATGAACCTCAGACTGCAGCTTTTAAGACCCCATGCAAATGCCTGATAAATTTGTCCTCCTTTGAACATCTTTGGGGACTATATCCTCTCCCAACATCCAAATCCCATGGAGAGGCTGAAGACTAACAGGCTGCACCTTGGGTGTAAATGCTCTGTCTTCATCCCTAAATAAACTTTGCTACAGTGCCGGGGGGAGGGGTTTAACAATTATCCTATTCATTAAATCTCTCCTTATACCATGTCATTCAAATACTTCATTGCCTAACCTGCCACAGCTGTGGCAGAAAAAGAGCATATAAGTACAGGATATGTGAATGCAACCTACACAACTTCAGAACTACCATCTTAGTGGTCATTTGGCTTTAAACAATTACCAACAGCAGAAGATTATGAGTCTCCCTTACCTCATGATCTGATCCACCGCAGAGATCTTCAGAGAGAATGAATTTTTATGTTTATTAAATCCGTACTAGGTATTTAGCATACCTTTCATTCCCTAGTGTTTAGGCTAAACTAAAATAAAGACCCAAAAGCAAAAGGCTCAATGAGCTATTCCTGCTTTTAACACAGTCTTACCTATTACAGAGGGTGAGATGGGGATATAACGCTTTGGTTGGTGAGTTTTAGGAGTTCCATTCTCACATCAGCCAAAAGTTGCTTTGAGCTGTGTATTAATTTTATATTTACTTCCTTTAAGTGAACAGAAAAGTAGGATAATAGCAAGACCAGAGCCTTTAAACCCTCAGGCTTCAGTTCCCAGGAAGGCTGGACATCCTCCTTCCCTTCTGATGCCTGACTGCCACCCTGTGGCTATTTCACAATGTTCAGGTTCCATGTTTTAAGGCTGAATTGTGAAGCCAAAGGGCTTCCACTAAATGGCAAATTTGGGGCCGAGGTTGTTCCAAAAAGGTGCATCTCAATGCACATCCACAGAACCAGAAAGGGGTTTTGGACTTGCATTTGAATATTGTTGTAAAATTTCCATATTAGAAGTCTCAGGGTAATATGCCACTGCAGACTATAAACAGCCCAGAGTAATCACAGAAACTGAAGAAGTTGTCATACAGCTTAGTTCTCCTCTTGAGCTGTCATATGCCTGGAGAACTTCTAGCAAACTCAGCATACACAAATCTGCTTATGTTGATTCGGGTCCCCTTTCAGTCTTACCCTTTAGGATGGTGAATCTGTTCATACATGTTATTTTTCCTGGTTAGTTAGGCACCTGGTTTAGTGTATTGTGGATGTTTCCTCTTTATTGTGGCAGAGAAAACACAAGAGTCTCCAAAGTCTTAGGCACTCAGGTGGAACTTAGACACATTATTCCCTTCAAAAGTGTTAACTTCTAGATCATCCTAGCCCAGGGGGTAGCTCAAATTTATTTGCATTTTCAAAATTCAACATCCAGATAATGAATGTTCTGACTCTGGGCATTCAAAAAAACCCACTTGCTGGGCAACACCAAGCACTTCAACACTGCTGAACACTTATGGCCCACTTGACCTACAAGTGGCGTTTCTTCTACTTACCTTATTTGCCACAATCCGTCTGGTAAATATTTTCAAAGCTTCATGAACCGAGCTGAAGTCTATTTGTCTGCCTTCAAAAGGTGTTGGAAGTACTTGTACTTCTACAGCATCTTCACACCTAGAGCACTAGTATCCAGCAACCAGAGGAGCTTAGGCTGTTCCCTCTTTTATCAGAGATGACTGAAAACCTGGTTTTGTCCTGACAAAAGAGGAAGAGTACCTTTCTTGCCTGTTGAAACCAATCTACTTGCATGTCCGAATTAAAGGTTGACCAGTCCACAAAAAGAGAAGAGTGAACTTTATTCTCAAACCTGGCAGTTATGGCCAAAACGTGAGATGGAAGCATTCTTGCTACCAGAACAGTCTGCGTGGTTTTAGCCAATAGACAAAATTCAGAGTTGTGAAACTTGAGTTAGGGAGATGGAATGCCTCTAGAGGATTTTTGAAGACTTCGTTGTCTTCAGTGTTTTCTCTTGCCTAGCTTAGGCAGCCCCCCACTTGTCCAGCTTTCTCTGTATGTATAAAGAGCCCAGCCTGGGGATTGGAGCTCCTTACGGAGCTGAGATGTTACACAGCCCTCCTGACTAGCACAACAAGACTTCTGGGCCTTTGTAGCTTAGGGTCAACACTCCAAGGTCAGAGGGAACTTTTGGCAGTGCCACTGAAGTTTCATCTGAGAGCTGATTGCCTGTTGAATTTAAGTCCCTGCACTACAGCTCTTGATTTCATCAAACATGAGTACCTTCCTACATATAAAGTAATGCAACCACCAAAAGTCAGGGGTCGATCTTTTTTTCCTTTCCTCCTCCTCCTGGAGGAAGAACTGGTGTATAGTTTTGTTTTGGTAGGATTAATTTTGGTTAATTGTTTATACTGCATACTTCATACAGGCTGATTCCCTTCCTCCGAAATACAAATGCTAAGGTTTATGACAGTTGTCTCTCTGCAGCTGCGGACAGGCATTTGTTCTACATTTTAAGGAGTGAAAACTCTTGCACAGACATATTTTACTCTGATGACAGCAATAATTGGTAAGATAAGGCATTTTATTATTAGACTTTCCTCCATCAACAGTTCTAATAGTAAGAGGGAAAGAAATAGAGCAGGAAAAACCAAGATAAAAGAGTAACTAAGGCCCCTTTGCTTTATGGTCTTTATCAATAGATACCAATGATTTAATGATTATTTTATTATTTCCATTACAATTTTATTCAGTGCTTAACAACACTCTTGGCCTGGGAAGATGCATTTCTTCCATTCCCTCCCTCCTTTTGGGTCAGAAAAAGCACCATATCTTCCTCAAAATCAACCCGTCCCCTCTGGAGCCTAAGCCACCTGTCACTGAGGTAACAGGGTGATGGGGCCATCTTCATTAGTGCTACACCAGGTGCTGTGTCCTGGTTTGGCATCTCTAATGTTGATGTAGGAGGAAATGCAGTAAGGCTAATTCACATTCTAATAAATCACATAATTCCCATTCCAATAAATCACATAGTACTGATGTGTGCCTATGGGTGTGCAGCCTGCTGACTTCTGCCGATTGAAAAGTTAAATGTATTTAAACAGTACCCCAGCCCCTAACACTTTTACAGGTTCATCACATTTGTCTGCAGCTCAGACAGGAACACCTCATGCTCCACGGGCCAGAAGTCATGAGCTCTCTCCACTTAAATCACTCATCAGTTCAGAGGTTCAAAAAAGAGTGAAGCTTCAGGTGACCACAGACCGATTACTCTTTTGCTTCCTTAGTCACCCTTGCAGGGATCCCGAGTATGGACATGCCATATTTCTGTCTCTTCTCACTTTCAGTAACGGGTTCACAGAAGTATGGCACTGTGGAAACCACTTGCAGAGACTCCATGGGAGGTTACAAATGGGCAAATACCTCAGAGGCCTTCACGACAGAAGAGACATGGAGGGCAGCAGCATTCCCACAGAATATGGCATGCTGAGCTCTCACATCTACATGACTGGGGAATAACCTCCACTTTCCTGTTTCTCTACCTCAGTTAGGACTCTAATTACATCTTTTTGCTCATGCTTATTCCTACAGAACTGCTGCCTGCACCTTCTCCGCCTCACCCATATACATACAAATTGGTTTGGGCTCTCACGTGCTGCCCACCGCCCCTTGGTTTGGGCACTTCTATTGCCACTGTTAATTACATAGAGGTATTTGAAAATACTGTACCTACATGATTCCTTATTGCTGCCACATTTTACTAACTCCGTGTTCTTTGATTTCATACTGTCTCAACTTTGTTACTACCTTCACAATGAGAGCCACTTCACAAAAGCCTATGTTAGATAAGAGACTTCCCTCCTATATACTCAGCAAATGAAGTATCAGCAGACAGAAAGGAATCTGTTCCCAGTCCCAAAGCTGCCTCCAGCTTGGTGGAACATAACCTCCTCCACAGAGCTTTTCCCTGTAACTCAGCACCAGAGAAGAGGAATGAAAGAAGCACAAGAAGAATTAAGAACACATCTTTTAAAAAATCATATTAATCACATTCATCAGTGGAATTAAGCTGCGCCACCTCCCCATCTCTGGCTTAGCCAGCTCTCTCTCTCCTCTGTGCAGTATCTTCATGGTGACCACCACAGGAGGCAACAAGGGTGGGAAATCCCTCTGTAAGGATCCACTGCTGCTTATTTATGTAGATACGCATCAAGCCAGAGCTCCCCTGAATCTTTCAAAGAGCTGCCAAAAGAGAACCACATTTCCTCAGAAACAAGGTAACGAAATACAGCGTCCAGGGAACTGAGCCTTGTGGGAATAATTCCCGTCTACAGATTAAGCAAAGGAGATCACAGAATCATAGAATGGTTTGGGTTGGATGGGACCTTTAAAGGTCATCTAGTCCAACACTCCTGCAATGAGCAGGGACATCTTTAACTAGATCAGGTTGCTCAGAGATCTTCAGAGGCAAGGCAATGTAGACTACAGCTCCTTGGAAAGATGATGAAGAACCAAACCACTGGGGCTACGTCAGACAAAGACTGGAAGGCTAAAGCAAACAACATAATCAGAATGAAAACAAAAGGAGCAAGCATGGCAGAAGAGAGCCACATGACTTTTCAACGGAATAAGAAATATCTGGGGGCAAGGAGGGGAAGAAAGGAAGAAAAAAGAAAGAATGAATGACAGTTCAAACTCATCTTTATGAAAACACTTCTTTCCCTGGAGCATACTCGGAGACAGAGGCGCCAGACCTGGCATCCTACTGACCTCTGACTCTTCAGAGCTGAAGAAAAGGAGCTCTCCATTGGGGCGTTCCTACTGACACCTTCTGTCTGCTGCTACTGAAACCGGCGCCATGGCTGAAGTTTTCCAATCCCTTTCATTTCATCTATACTATCTACAGCTATTCACAGAACTTCAGTGATCCAAGCTGGCTGCCCCTCCCCTTCCCACGTCCCTGGCTTGTTGACTCCATAATATTGGAAAACCCTTCACTTAAGGAATGCAGCGGGTTGATACGTACTGCACTATGTCTGCAAAGGCGGTGAGCAATGGCTTGCACTGGTACTCAATACCATGTTTGGCACACAGGGACTTCACCAAAGGGGCCACCTTCCAGTAGTTGTGTCGAGGCATTGTAGGAAAAAGGCTGTGGAAAAAGAATATGGTGATTCAATGGCATCCATCATCACCCCACAGAATTCCTGCCCCTCTTCTGTGCCTAAGCCTGGGAGTGCCTCAACCTCCCCTTGTACCCATAGCCATTAGTGCTCTGTGCTGGTCCCTCTCATGTCACTTCAGTCAGTATCTATACAAACCAGAAGGCTGGTAATTCCCAGTCGTGTGCCATGCTACTCGCATCTGAAGTGGTGTTGGTGCTTACCGGTGCTCCCAAAAGTTTCTTGGAGTTCCCATTCCATCCTCATATAAAGAGCACAAAATTTACCCACATTATCTTTTGTTCTTGTATTAGCTGATAGAGAGACAGGGACCTTGTAGGCTCTTCAGACCCAGTGTAACTAGCACTCCTTGAAATTCCCTCACATCCCCAGCCCACGCTTCAACTCACTGGTGCTCGATTTGGAAGTTCAGATGTCCACTAAACCAGTCATTGAATAAGGACTGATGCACGTTACAGGTTGCCTGGAGCTGAGAGAAAAAACAGTAACTTTTAAGTCTTGTTCTAGGAACACCCCTTCTCTCACATGTGCCAAACACAACAGTAAGCAGGAACAAGTTCCTTATCACCACATGCCTTCTGGCTGAATACAGCAGCTCCAAGAGCTATCATCTCCAGTCAACACGAGATGGCCATGCTACGATATACGATTGCTAGGGACATAATTTAGGAGAACAGACTTGACTTCCCCAGTGAGATAAACCATAAGAACCATGACTTTCACCTCCCTCACTTAAAAAACTGCATAATGACTTCAGAACTAAAATAAGACAGAGCACACAAGAGATCTCCATCCTTCATACACAGAAAGCTATCTGAAGAGGATTGTAGCACCTCTAATTATTTTCCTTAAAGCATCTGTGCTCAGCATTTGAAGCCTCCATCCCACTTCTGCACCTTCTTTCTTTGCACTAATCCCTCCCTTCACACAGTGAGGACAAGCTGCTTCTGTTTTCCTCTCTCAGTTCCCATCACTTCTGTGATCAGCTCTCTTGGGCATTGCATACCCAGAACTAGAACTTCTCACCTTCAAAGTCACAGGTCTCTGGAACGAAGGTCTTACCTGCGTAGAGAACCAGTCCACATTCTTATCATAATCGATGTGCATCGGGATGTGATTCATTTGTGTAATCCAGACAAACCAGTTACTCTCTATAAACCTGTGCGTACGAACACACACAAAACCATTACTGATCTCGCACCTGTGCCATAACAAGCCAGTACCAAACACCCGTACACATACAAGCCAGTCATTGCTTGACAAAATGAACACCAGGAAACCCAATCATCTGGTCAGACCTACACACACCTTCTACCTTCTACACAGACACTTTCTACCTTCTAAAGACACATGCTTGACAGACAACAACCTCTGTCTTGCTGAAAGGCACAAGGAGACAGAAGAATAGGGAGCTGACGAGAAAGACAACCAGGAGGCTGAAGAAAAGCTGACATGAAGGATCAATAGGAACTGGGTAAAGAAAATGGAGGAATTATAAGTTGAATGATACCTGACTAACAGATGAAGCCCCAGGATACCCTTCACCCCCAGTAAAGGCAAGTAGGTGAGAAAGAATCGGATGTAGAAGGTCAGCATCCAGGCCAGGTCCTGTAGTACAGGGAACAGATAAAACTTCATTAAGAGGAAGAATTACTAGCTTCTGAATTTACTATCCACTCTACATGGCGCTCCCTTTAAAGCCTTCCATAATATCATCTACCAGAGATTTTTCCTCCCCAGCCCCATCACAAAGCAGTCAGACACACAGCCACTCCCCAGCCATTCCTGCGCTGGGGAATTATCTTGGTCTTATGAGCCCAGCACAGAGGAAACACTAGAGGACATGCTCCAAAGCATGACATTTCCCTCTGGATCTAAAGAGAAAGCAGGCAGTGAGAAAACCAAAAACCGAGCTAATTAAAAGAATAAAGAGCTCGGGTTTACCTCCATCTCATTCTTTTTTGTTCCTCTTCACATTTCTTGCAATCTCTTATTTCCCTCATGTTCATTTTCTCCTGACTGTCCCACCTCCCAGGCAAGAATAAAACAGCAAGACGCCTTGCCTCTAACCCCCACATCTCAGAGAGGACACATCTTTTTTTCTGCATTTTTTTCCTAAAGTCTCTAAAAATCATGCTATGCCTCAAAGTCCTAGAATTTCCCGTAAAAAACTGTCTTCCTAACAACTCTGAAAGTCTACTACACATCCCCTATTCCACTTCACACTGAACTGTGAGGATTCAGTTTTAGGCTACCTGAAAGCTACTTGATTTTTAATGTATCATTTTGCAACATGGAGGTGCACTGAATCCCCCTCAACCCCCCCCCCCCCCCCCCCCGATTTCTGCTACTTTTCCCCTTTTTCTGTGCCCATAAGTTTTTATTGTATTGGTTTGGGAAAACAGAGTGGTCGAAACGACCACTTCTACCTTAAACTACACTCTCATGCTACCTGAAGGACAAGTTCTGTAGGAACATCAACTCTGCAGAAGAAGGAATGCTTCCAGACACCCACACAGCCCAGACCGAGCCAGAACATCAGAAAACATCTTTTGTTACCCGTCTGTGAATGGATCTTTTACAGCGGAGAGGGCTGTGTGGAAGGTACCCTCTCTCGCCCAGCAAACATCATTTCCCAGATTATTTCCCACCCCTTGCCACAGAGATACACAGCTCAGAGTTCCTCCCAGTAATTTCTTGCACTGAAATGAATCCGTAAAACAAGAAGTCACCATTGGCAAAGTGGAGCTGACTTACCACCCACTGTTTCCGCTGTATCACAAAGTAGAATATGTACCACTGGAAGTAAAGAGGCACGAGAGCTGGGGGACCAACTAGAGAGGAGAAACAGATTGCAGAGACATTAACCGTGCCCTTTTGTCCCAGTGAGGTGGACTGGAAAAGGAAGGGGTTGAGTGAGTGCTGTCCATATAACTGCAAAAGGGTAGGGTTACTCACTGATGAAGAAGTACTTGTGCTGGTGGTTATAAGGCATGAATTTCTTCTTTTGTACACCAAGCTGTTAAAATAAGCAAATTACGCAGGCCGTGAAGACAGCTAAAGACACCTGTGCATACACTCCTACCTATGCTTTCAAAGAAATGCATACTCAGATGCCTCCTAACCTTTGAAAGAGATGGCCTGTCAAACCGTGCCAGCATCCACCATGCCATTGGCTTCATCATCCCCTGGAACTTCAGCCTATGACTGCTATGATGATAAGTTTTCATCCCTGCCTTGGATGCACAAAAGGCTGGGTAGTCCCTTGCACCACAGACAGCAAAGTGCACTGGAAGCTCTTTCCCTACAGAGGGCACAGTTGCCTAACAACACTTAAACCAAAAACCACAGGAGGCACTGAGAACAGTTTGCTGCTAATACAGAGCTTCAGAAAAAAAGAAAAAGCTATGATACTATTAACAGCACGATGACAGTGTGTAGAACTCCCACCTACTTGCAATTAGTCTCCAAAGCAGAGAAATGAGCATCTAGACATTAATGTGTGTCCACAGGAACAGGGGTGAATAGATTATCCTCCCTCTGAGACCGCTAATTTTTCAGTTTTCACTGTATAAACATAGCAGATCACGTCACTGACTTCCTTGAGGAGCTCCGTTATATCCCTGCACATGTACAAACCAATTCTGAACAGCAGCCCTCCCTTAATTTCCATGCAAACCAGAGCATTTAAGCCAGGTGACACTACGAATTTATGTAACTATTTTTTTTAAAGGACCGGCAAATGCCAAAGCCATTCAATTAATTCCAGAGTTGTACCAGAAATAAAGTTGGATGCCAGATGGGACCTGGTCTGACAGCCGCTGTCAGACTGAGGCCACTGAAACAGCTTCTTTGATCAGCGACTGTAAAGTTCCAGACAGTCTTTGCTTGTCATCCGCTGCTTCATTTCCCAAAACGCTACAATTTGTCAAAGCTGATCTCGGTAAAGAGAACAGCTTGCAATCTGATCTTCGTACAGCTGCAAGTCTCTCATCAGAGAAATATGAACTTGTACTTGAGATAAAGATTTCATCCTTATTTTAAAATATAGCAAAAATAACTTCTATTGAAATTTTAAGAACAGAAAAATCTCAGAAGCACTGAAGTATTACTAAAGAATGTTAGGGATTAGCGGAAGGCAAAGTAGCACTATATAAAATAGCAGGTCAACTCAAACTGTTTTCTGGATGCACTCCTCATGTTACAGAAGCAGTTTTGGTGGGTTTTTTTTAAACCTTCAGAATAAATTCGGAAAATTTCAACCCATAGCAAGATTGTATTAGGGTAAAAAACATAAAAAACCCAGTTGCAACATTAAGTATATGGAAGCTAGTGATGCATGAGGATCTTTTTTCTTCTTGTTTTTCAAAGGCCATTAATGCCAAGCTGCACCTTCTCCACATTTCCGAAATACTGAGACAGCTCATTGACCAAACCAGCTGGTCACTAGTCTCCAAGCTCTCTGCAGCTTTCCAAATTTGAATCCTAATGCTGTAACCTCCCAGCCTTCACCAGGTCTCACCTCTACAGAGAGCGTTTTTCCCAAAGCAAAAAATAAGGGGTGCATGTTAACGTCAGGGTCCTTTCGGAAGCAGTTGGGTTTAGCGTGGTGTTGGAAGTGGAGGTGATTCCACCAGCTGGCTGGTGCTCCCTGCAGGAAGGGATGAGAAGAGAGTGCCGTAAAGAAGTTGTATCTTCTGCCCTTAGTCCTCCCTCCCCAGTAGTTCCTTGCATTTGCTTTCTTCTTACACCGAGATTGGTTTTGACTGCAGAGCATCCCAGGCAAGACTCTAGCAGTCCCTCTCAGCACTGAATGCCCACCTTCAGATGGCCGATCACGAACTTGTGCACCCAGTGGTTCCATCTGGACTTGCTAAAGACTGAAAGGTGTCCAAAATCGTGTTGGAGCCAGCCAGCCTGGGCCTGGAATTAAAAAAAAAAAAAAACAAACAAGTGCTGCTGGGGAAAAAGAAGAGTCAAGTCTCTGCATCGGAAAAGGGCTTTCTCTCCTCCCACTCCCACGTTCCTTGCACCATACCCCTGGATAGCGAGAGCATTTCCACTACTAAGACCCAATCCAAACACTTCTCTTTTACTGTATACCAGTGCAGTCCAGACTTTGCCTAACGACTTTTGGTCCCAGATAGTTGTTTTCATGAGGAAGGAGAAAAATCATGAGAAAAAAAAAAAAGTCATGGAGCTCAGAAACAGCATTTATTCTCTTACAAAACTGTACTGAAATCGGCAACAAAGTCTCCTTTAAGGAGCAGCTTGCTGCTGCCTCCTCCGAGTACTTGTAATTCCAAGGGGATCAGCTGGCCACAGGAGAAATAGCCAGGGCTTTGAGAGCTGCTCTGCCCTCTCCTCTAACTCGCTGCAAGTTCCCATGGGAACATGGTGGCTTGGCCCCTGCACAGTCCCTTGGAGTTCTGGCACAAGGGACCACAAAAGCGTAGCATGGCTTTCATTGTATGAAGGAGGCTGGGAATAAGGAGGGCTTTGACGAACTACGGGAAGGAAAAAGCAGGGCAAAGCCTGCTCTACCAAAGCAGCGTGTCATGGGACTGTGATTTTGCCCCTTCGGTGGAACCCAGGGAGAAGCAGAATTTTGGGAAGTCCACAAAGATAAGATTTCTCCTGTGCTTACGGCAACGAGAACCTAAGTCTCCAAGGACTGGCTTTTGGTGTTTCTGGGGCTTCTTTTTGCCTAGCTGCTTACCTGGACAGTGCCTAGAAGCACTGCAGAGAAGAGAAAAGGCACTGTGGATGCTCCAAAATACCAGATGGTGAGCCAGGCTGCAACATCCAACACCAAGATGTGACAGAGATACAGGATGAAAAAGGTGCGGTTGGGGTTGAGAAGTCCCATCTTCTCAACGGTTGCGCGGAGTTCACGGAAATCTTCTACCAGCTTTTTCTGTGGGAAGACCCAAGAGGATCTGCTGGTCTGAAAATGCCTCAGGAACCCACAGAGGAGCTCCGTTTCCCCTCTCAAGGAGCTACTGTGGCAATGGGGAAAAGCTGAGGGTCACCTGGAGACAAGTCTTCACTAAGATAATAATGACATGAAGTCAAGGGGAAGCTTCAGACCAACACAGTGATTCTAGGAGACACTATCATTTTAGGCAGAGGGAATTCTGGCTGCCAGTAAGAGATGTCAAATAGCACAATTTCAACCCAAATACCAAGTTTTTCAGATGCTTACATTCTTGCTGGGCTCAAAGCTGGGTTGATCTGGTGCCAGTTCCCCAATTAAGAGCGGGCTCATGTACTTTCTCACTAGCGCCTTGTCAAGATGAAATGCTATGAAAGGGTCCTGAAATACAGATATAGGAACAGGATGAGAAAAATGACCGTTCAGGTAGCAGCAAAAGAAATGTGTTTCATGAAATCCTGGACTCAGCAGAAAGCAACCCAACTAATGGAGCTGGCTGAACCAGATCTGACTGCCACAAATCTTACTGCTTTCTTCACACCATAAATGATCATTTGAAGCTGAATTCTCTGTATCATTTTCTATCTGGTCGCTGTTAAGTGCAGGTCACCAAAAAAATACAGGCTCACTCCTCTCTTATTTCTGAATCTGAAAATCTGATACCATGTTGAACCTTAAGATATATCATCTCAACCACATACTCCTGTCTCTATTTTGTCTTTAGCTTCCACCTTATTTTTTCTCAGGCCCCATATCCTGAAATGAAAGTCTGACTAGGGAGAAGGGCAAGGTGTTAGCACAAAAACTGAATCAGCTAGCTGAACTGGGAAAAATAATGGGACAAGCAGGACACAGACAGGTGATGGCAGCTTCTGGTGACCCATACCAACCTCTCAAAAGCCCTGCGTTGTTCCAAACATGCTTCCTTGGCAATCTCCAATGCCCACCCTGCCACATTTTCCTAGAAAAGTTTTGTTTTCTTGCTACCTGCCTCTTGTTCCTCACCTGGTTCCCCTCCACATTCCTGAAGAGTCCCATGAAAAGGCCTTTTTTTTCCTCCTTACCATTCAAAAGATCCCTGTTAGGGAAATCAATTACTTTTATCATTTAAATGCAATGTCAATCTCCATGACAACCAGGGAGCCAGGTGAAAAAATGGCTAGTGATTGCTATCACTACAGACACTATCACTATATTTAGAGTACAAATCCCCCGAGCACACATGGCATTTTGACATCTACCTCCTACCAAAGAGCTCCCGTTTACCTCCTTTTGCATATTTCTCTCGCTGTGTCCAAATTAGCATGTACTTTACAACTTCCCTCAGTCTAAGGATGCTTTTTCTTTTCTGAGACAATATTTGCCCACTGCGCATCGGTGTGGAAGCTTCCTGCACCGGGCACTGTTCAGCACTATAATTACTAGCTCATGATTGCATGCTTTTAAAATAAATTATCCTTTTAAAAGATCTCTAGTCAAGAAAGGGGTTAAAAAAACGGCTGATGTTGCCAGCTCTGGGTCAGCCCTGTTGTACCTCAGCTGTAGCATCCCCTCTGCTCAGGCTTACGTGGATAAAGGAGGAAAAGAGGAGAGGGGAATGTACATTTGCATTTTCTCATTGGAAGAGGGAAAAAAAAAGTAGGGAGGAGTATGTGGGCAGATCAGAGGAGGATGGTACCACACGTTTAGACCAATCCTTTCCATGGAGGCTGTAAAACCTGGCAGTGCAATCCTAACAGGAGGTGAAGGGGCCGCTGATTGCACCTCCTAGAAATCAGAGCACTCCAGTGGCATTGAGCAAACGAAAAAAAGTGTTCTTTCTTTACTTTCCATTTTTTTCCTGGTTTTGAGGAGCCTGATTCTTTTCATTTCCAGGACAAAACTATTGGAAAAATTGGAATTCACTTGGCTTGGGTTCCTCAGCCGTCAGCAGTTCAATCGCACCCCGCGGTGACACAGATGATAGAGCCTAAAGAATGCAGCTGGCTGCAGCCTGACCATTTAACTGTGTTGAGCCCTACGTGCTGGCCACCGTCACCGACCCCATTTCTGACCACACAACGCCAACGGGGCTTCCAAAATGCACGTGTGCACCCTGACCTCATGAAATACGTGCGAATTCACGTATTATCTTTGGCTTTACATTATATGCATACAATGAAGTGAAGGAAAGCACCAGATCTCAAGTTCCATCCTTTCTGGTCAGGGACAAAACCGGACTGAAACACAGTCCATCAAAAACACTTTAGAGGTAGCTTCGACATCCCATACCTGCCCTTGGGGCTAAATACTTACATTTGGAGAAATGCATTTTCTTTCGTGAAAGACACCAGCGGACGAAGGAAACACACTGCCAAAATTTCCCCACACCCTGCTGCCCATTCGAACAACATTTACTCCGCTTTGCAATAGTCGTCGGCATTCAGACATGAATGATTTTTTTTTTTTTAAAAGACTGAAATACGACTCTCGGTAATATTTTGCACGAGTGCCATCTCTTGGAAACACGCTGCTGGGTTTTTAAAGTTAGAGGAGGCTGAATGCATTTGTATACTAGCAAAAAATAAGCCTATGTGCACACACCAGTGTCGCTATCAATAAATACCGGGGGTGTTTCTGTTCAGTGCTGGCCTGTGGCTAGACATGCAGAACAACGGGAGTGTTTTTATTTACAGCATGTGTGCAAAAATTACGGGGTTTGTCCCCAGAGTTACGGCCGGTCACGGACACCCTATTTGCGCACACTTTAGTTATTGCTTCCGAAGCGTTCCCTGTCGGAACAGCCACCCAGGACCCGGGCTCCGGCGGGCGGCTCTGCACAGGCGCCCTCACCCCGCAGCCGGGCTCCGCGCAGCCGAGCATCGCCCGCCGCCTCCCGCAGCGCCCCCGGCTGCCCCGGCCCCGAGCATCCCGCTGCCTCCCTCCGCGGGCTGCCCTGCAGGAGCCGGGGCCGGACACCCCGCCGCTCACCGTGGCGTCCTGCCCGGCGTAGTGGCTGATGACCCGGGAGCCTCCCGGGTGCCTCCGGCAGAACTGGCTGATGTCGTACACCTTCCTCTCGATCACCAGCCAACGCTCCTGCGGCGCCGGCCCCCGGCCGCTGCGCTGACCGATCTCCTCCCAGGTGAAGCGCCGAAGCGCCCGGCCGCCCTCGGGGTCCTCCATGGTTGGGCTGGGCTCGGCTGGGCTCGGCTCGGCTCGGCTGGGCTGGGCTCGGCTCAGCGCAGCCCCCCGCCGGCCGGACCCGCCCCGCCCCAGTCCCCCCTCCGCGCTCCTTCCCCGTGAGAACCGGCCCGCTGCCCCGCCTCCCATTGGCTGCCCGCTCCCTCAGGCCCCGCCCCCCCTCCATTCCCCCACGCCCATTGGGCCCCGCTCGCCTTGCGCCCGCCCCTCGGGGGGGCCGCGCGGTGGCCGGGCGGGCAGCGCCGGTGCGGGGCTGCGGCGCCCCGAGGTGCGGGCGGGGCAACCGCGAAAGAGGGGGGAACCTTCGGGCTCCCGCAGCGGGCAGCTGCCTGGCGTCTCCAGGCTGCAATAAATTACACCATTTAAAATAAATTAAACCATTGGCGCAGCCGTAGGCACAGGACAAAATTATTTTGAACATATTTGAGGGCACTCCGTAAATCTCATCATCTTGGCTTGCTCAAAAAGTAGCCGGTTACAAGATGTGTTCCTAAAGGTGTCGGTGCTGGTGCCAAACCTATTTACGTGCCTTCACTTCCAACCACAGAAATGGGATAAATGCACCTTTATATAGGTTTTCTGATTGTAGCAAAGTGGGGGGAACACTTGAGATGCTGGAGAGGAAGAAAGACGGGCAGGCTGACAAGAACATCAAGTAGTTCAGCATGAGCAAACGCCGAGTCCTGCACTGAGGAGATAAGAAAAGTGGGAAGGGGATCAACATATCAAGTGGCTGGTCCTGGATGACTTGCTGGTGGGAAAGGACAGAGGCTTGGTGGGCAATGTTATACACCAGGTAAAGACACAGCCTGGAAAATTATATCCTGAACCAGAGAGAGGATTTGGAGAAAGCAGAAAAGGCCAAGGACCCAAGCCATCGACAGAGGAACCATGCGTGGGCTCTGCAGCCCAGTTCACACCCACCTTGCTTCTTTTTAGACCACTTTTACAACCTGTTTCTCCTCACTTCTGGGCTGAGGATGCCTCATCTTCCCTGCCCTTGGTTTTGTTTCCCCTTTCCAGCAAATCTCTCCCGCTGTTCCGTCTGTCCCGCCTCTCCCTTTCGGCATCCGTGGCCTCTTCTGTTCCTGTGGCTCCATTTTGGCTGCTGCTGCCTGGATGCGCAGCCAGAGGGAGGAAAGGTGTCACCCCAGGTCTACCGCAGAAGATGCTGCTTGATGGTGACCTGCAGATGATTCTTCATACAATAGACTACAGAATAATGATAGAAGAGCAAATGATGCTAAAACAGACGGATCCATCTACGTGGGACTTCATACATATACATTACAAACATACATTAAAACGCCTGGTTCCACATTCAGCTCCCTTCGTGCTCTCCCTAGGAGCAACCGTCTTCTCTCTGCACTCTCATTACCAATTCCGAGTTTCTTTGTTTTCATTCACACCTTCCAACCTGACCTAGTTACAGCAATTCCAGTTGAACGTAACCATAGAAACCCTCCAGACTGCATCCCTTCATGTTCTGAACATCACCTGATCGCGACAGTGCATCTTTCTAGCCCGGAATTCTATGCCTGCAAAACACTGGATCAAACATCTTTTCTTTCCCTCCCTTTAGCAATGCCACAGCTAATGCATTATTTCAACGTCTATTTTTTCTCATTATCTATTGCACAAAAGAATAATTGTCCTAAATTGTGTTGATAATTTCAGTTTGATAATTTCAGTTTGATAATTTCATCATGAATACGGGGGCAGGGGGGCACTGGTCCGTTTTCTTTTTCCTATACACCACGTATTAAAAAAAAAAAGTCTATCTTCCTACAGAAGTTAAACCTTTGGAAACTTGTTTTAAGGGATCTTAACAATAGCCAAAAAGCACCACTGAGCTTGATAGCTGCAGTCTTGTCCCCCTCATGTGCCTCCTCTGATTTGAGCAGGACCAGAAGCTATAAGGGATGTTAATGCCTTATTAACAGATTTTCCCAGACAAACTATACAACAGTCCTTGGAATTACCTTCAAAGCTTCCCCTGACATAAAATCTGTAGCTCTGTTTCTTTCCCCCTCAGACGATTCAGCCCGAGATAAGAGGTAATCATCCCACTCCAAGCAGGGAAGGTTTTCGTGGCCTGCTACAAGCTGCCAGTTGCCAACCGTGGTTGGTTCTCCTGTGCTTGCCATACTCAGGATCTCAGTGGGTCTCACAGAGGCAAGAATGAGACCTCTGTAATAAAGGCTGCAAGGGAAAACCGGCTGCCATTACACACTCACCAGCAGCCTGCGTCCCGCTGCGACTGTTGGCATTAGCAGAGTCAGTCTTTGGTGGAAGACAATTAACTACGTAAAACCAGACCTGGCCACTCTGCTCTTCCAACAGCATTTCTTCTTTTTGGTGTTCTGACTCCTTGGCTTGCCTCCGCTACTCCGATCTCCATTTCTCCCTTCAGTCAGTTTGCAGATGACACCGTTTGCAGATGACACCAAGTTGGGTGGAAGTGTTGAACTGCCGGAGGGCAGGAAGGCCCTACAGAGGGACCTGGACAGGCTGGATCGATGGGCCAGGGCCAACTGGGTGAGATTCAACAAGGCTCAGTGCCGAGTCCTGCACTTGGGTCACAACAACCCCATGCGACGCTGCAGGCATGGGGAGGAGCGGCTGGAGAGCTGCCTGGCAGAAAAGGACCTGGGGGTGCTGGTCGACAGCCACCTGAACGTGAGCCAGCAGTGTGCCCAGGTGGCCAAGAGGGCCAATGGCATCCTGGCCTGTATCAGGAATAGTGTGGCCAGCAGGACCAGGGAGGTGATGGTGCCCCTGTGCTGGGCACTGGTGAGGCCGCACCTCGAGTACTGTGTTCAGTGTTGGGCCCCTCACTACAAGAAGGCCACTGAGGTGCTGGAGCGTGGCCAGAGCAGGGCAATGAAGCTGGTGAAGGGTCTGGAGCACAAGTCTTATGAGGAGCGGCTGAGGGAGCTGGGGTTGTTTAGTCTGGAGAAGAGGAGGCTGAGGGGAGACCTTATTGCTCTCTACAACTGCCTGAAAGGAGGTTGCAGTGAGGTGGGGGTCGGTCTCTTCTCCCTAGTAACAAGCGATAGGATGAGAGGAAACAGCCTCAAGCTGCGCCAGGGGAGGTTTAGGTTGGATAGTAGGATAAACTTCTTCACCGAGAGGGTGGTCAGGCACTGGAACAGGCTGCCCAGGGAAGTGGTTGAGTCTTCATCCCTGGAGGGATTTAAAGAACAGCTAGATGTGGTGCTCGAGGACATGGTATAGTGATGGACTTGGCAGTGATAGGTTAACGGTTGGACTCGATGATCTTAAGGGTCTTTTCCAACCTTGATGATTCTATGATTCTCCTTACTGTCATCACCTAGCTGTGACCCAGCTACCAAGGGTCACTGAAAATCTGAGGGGAGATAAGAGATGCTCTTTGATCCAGTCTTCTGATCTGGCTGCAATTCATTCTTAACAGCCTAGATGACTGGAGATCACCAAAAGTCAGAGAAAATATATTAAAACTCCTTGTGTCTCTACCATGATTTGGCTGTAACATACTTTCAAATACCCAGTGTCCTGGGTGATGAGGGATCCCTCCGTACCCAGGCATCTGGTGACCAAACCGGTAATACAGAGAAATAGAGGAGATGGCCTGAAAGGATGGCAGCCTTTATTTTACCATCTTGAAGCAGGGGAAAATGAATTAGAATAATGGATGGTGGGGTCTGAACCCATAGAAAATAGGAGATTTTAAAGGAAAGCTAACAAATGCTGAAAAACAGTTTAAGATAGCGAAGTCTAAAAGAAGAATCAGTTCTTGGCTTTTGTTCAGCCTAAGAAAAGCTTAAGATTCAGGGTGCATGGGAACTGTGGTGTGAAGATTTACAAAATGTGGACTGTCACCAGTGCAATTAGAACAGCCACGCTGATGAAGCAAATGCAGGAGGAAACCACCACTTTTAGCATCCTACTCCTTGCAGGGAAGAGCTTGAAACTCGTGACAGCTCACTGTAACACAGCACCAGACTGAGGATCCACAGGTGCATTGGAAGGATTAGCATAAGACCAGAAAAAGGGGTAGATACTAGAAATATTTCCTTTATTCAACTGTTGCATTATTGGGAATGAGCTGTGATAGTTCATTAATTTGGACTAAATGAGTTAGTATTGTCCCTGGAACTATTTGTTTGGATCACTAACACTTTATACCAACAATAAATTCTTGGTTTTGCATAGAAACGCTGTTTCTTCGCTCCATATTAACTGCATGGAGTATTTGCTCTGGTACTCGGTCCTAACAACTGACTGTTAACATTTAGATACAAAAATTATACATGACAGAGGGAAAGAATTCATATATTATAGTGCGGACTACCAGAGGAAGATTGTGATTTGGGAGGAGTTTACATCTTGCCAGAAAAAGCAGCCAGGGATGGGGTTGCTGAGATAAAAGTAAGCGTAGTTTTTGTCCTCTAGAAGATGTAAATTAAGATTAGTATCTGAGGGAGTAAGGCGGTAATTGTTGAGAGTTTTTCACATTCAAAAGCAAAATCTGAGCAAAGAGAAAAGGAAAGAATCTGATGATAACAGGAAAACATCAGTAAGATGGGCTTTTCATTACAAATTACTACAAATGAGATTATACTGACAAGGCAGGGTTAAGAACAGAGCCTTTCTTTCCTTATTCTTGTCCTGATGGGTACTTGCAATGCCTGCTGCTTTCTCTACTAAACAAGCGTGATTATGTACCCAGCTTCCTTGGCATCCAGGCCAGTTTGTGCCCTGACCCTGATAATCCCACACGGCCAACCCAAGAGCCACTGCAGAATGTGAAATTCATGCCAGCGATGGCAGTACAATGGGAATTTCTGTTTGGTTGGTTGCCTTGTCAAGTTAGTCAGCTCTCAGCCGCTGTCCCATGACTGGAAAAAGTGTCGCCAACTCAAGCTGCTAGAATATGTCGGAGTAAAAACAATATCAAACACATCTTTGATAGCATTTGGTCTTCCTTTTAAATATATCAACTTAATTAGCCAACTCTAGCAGCACATGATCATGAGCTATGTAACAGAGCGGAGGAAGCAAAATGACCGATACTATACAGAATATCTAGAAAAAATTGTATTGAAAACTATGTTTTTCAATAGACATTTTTCTGATTAATGTTACACTCAAATGCAATGGAAATATAAACAAGATTGAACAGTGATCTAAGACATTCACGTTTCTTCCTTTTCACAGATTTTTAAAGGTCAGGGGGGTTTAGTGGTCTAATGTTCTATATGATAAGGAACAGAAAATAACTTATTTACCACAGTAAGCAGCATTTGATTAAAACATGCTTCAGAAAAGCATGTAGCCTTGCCTTGAAGATAATGCATTAATATTCTTAGCATATATTCTGCTTAATTACTAAAATTTTGAGCCTCAACAGTTTAATTTGTCTGGTTTTGACTTAGAAATTATTTATTGGGTTTTGACTTACAGGTCTTTCCTAGACTAAATATCAATTGGTTCTGCTATTTCCTCTCTACAGGGGCACTTCCACTCCATGAGCAAGTAATTTCCTGATCTTTATTTTTTCTTTTTGTATCCTAAAAATTGCAGATAGCCTCAGAACACGTTAATCAACAGTGGAAATCTTTCGGGGGGGTTCCTTGCACTTTAACGCCGCGTATTCTATACCCGTGTTTCACCCTGAAACTCCCACATCCCCAATCTTCAGGCAACTGTAACTAAACATCCAAGTTAACAAATACATTTACACAAACAACGCTTTGTCCAGTAAGGAATCTCAAGGACCTGGATGGCAATAAAAGGGTTCTACCAGGGCTGATATGGAGAGACAGCAGGACTCCAAAGGTGGTAGGAGACTGTTAAGTTTGGTATGAAACTATCGCTCTCCTTTCTGATTATTATTTCTTCATTTCATATTTTGATACCTAAAAGCCTTGGTCACAGCCCTGTTTTACGAAGTGCTGTATAAATATCTGCTCTTAAAAAACTTTCTTGGTGGCTGGCAGAAGAACAAAAGGCAATGAGGAGACACGAGCCGTCAGATGTATTAGGAAGGGACATTAAAACTCTGAACTGGGAGCACTGTCACTCAAAACCGGTATTATTAACAAGCCAACCTTCTTGGACGCTTCATATTGACCTAAGAACAGCATAGTTTAAGATGCCTAAATGGATTTGAAAATGGAAGCACTATTCCCAAGCTACTCTCCAGAGAGAAAAGAGGTTGAGAGATTTTATTGTAGCCTGGAATCCCATTTTTAAATATTAACATGAGGAAAAAGGTCTTTCCCTGCTCTTGAAAGAGAGAAATGGAGTTTTCCTTGTGGGTACACATAAGTTTTGAGATGCTCAAATAAGGTGCAGGTTCTTCTTGTTTTGAAGAGCCATGACATCCTCATGGAACTGATTATTACTTTTCTTTCTTCAGGGGAAGAATACTCCATCCTGAAAGCCCAAACCCAGGATCCAGTCTTCACTCAGTGAAATACACAGTACTTATTGCTTACCTTTGGAAAAATTACTGCTCATTACTCCAGCGTCTTGGGTGTCTTTCTGCTTCAATCAGCTTCCTTTGGTGCAGAACCACATCACCCTTCATGCACCCATCTGTTCTATACGGTGACAGACAAGGGTGTTTCCTTCTCAGAGCCATCAGCTGGTTGCTTCTCAAGCACTAGAAATTTGTTTCAGGGCAGAGACAGAAAGAAGGCAGAGTTTGGGTCTGCCCTTAAGGGATGGAGGAGTTTATGTTTGTTGTTATTAAAGTGATGCTGCAACAGCATCCCTACCTAACTGTTGGGTTCCCTCACCTCAGGCTCCATGCTCTGGCACCCCTTTCCCCAGCCCAGTCAGGATGGCATTTCGTTGTTTCCCACTGTGGTTGGACATATTATTCACCCATCTCAACCCAAGTTCAGAGCTCCTCAGCCTTTCCTTCTAGTGAAAGGGAGGGAAAGCCTGGGGTCCTTTCTCTCCTTACGTGTATTTTTCCTTGGCAGAGTAACTGAAGGTAGCTAAGTCTAAAGATGCAGCTAAATCTGATCTTCGCTCTGTTTTTCTCCCAATGTCCTCAGTTCCCACTTTCTGCCTTAGCCCATCCCCTTTTTCCTCTTCACATAGAATCATAGAATCCTTTAGGATGGAAGGGACCTTCAGAGGACATCTAGTCCATCCCCCCTGCAATGGGCAGGGACACTACAACCAGATCAGGTTGCTCAGAGCCGCGTCCAACCTGACCTCGAATGTTTCCAAGGATGGGGCATCTACCACCTCTCTGGGCAACCTGTGCCCGTGTTTCACCACCCTCATTGTAAAAAATTTCTGAATCTACCCTCTTTTAGATTAAAACCATTACCCCTTGTCCTGTCACTATTGGATAGGACAAGGGGTAATGTTTTTAAATTAAAAACGTTTATTGGAGCTAAACCAAAAGAGCTATTGGAGCTAACTGCTCCATGTTCTCCCCATGCACCCCTTCCTCACTGCTCTCTCCTGCCGCCTCCTTTTCCCATCACCTGCCCTGGAGCCGTCCAGCCTTACCAAGTGGCCACTGATGGATCCCATGCTTTTTAAACTGGGGAAAAAGGAGGATTTCCCTGCATCCATGAGGACTACTGCGCAGCTGCAGTGCATTTCCATGTGCTGGTGCCAGGCTGGGTGCTGCTATCCACATCATCCTCCAGGTATTAATGGAGACACTAGTCTTTTCTAAAAGGCAGATTAAGAGAATCTTATCTGATCTTACCAACTTCTACACAAAACTCAGTAAAAGGATGAGATGACAAACACAAAAATTGTGATTTCTCCTACATTTTTAAAACGCTTTCCTCAGGGTCTCAATTTCTTTCACATTAACAAATCAATGCATGACACAGTGTAAAGATACCTGAACTACCAATATGCCCTGCTTTTTCCCCATTCCAGACTAACTCAGCAAGATGTCCTTTGCTTACTCATTAGCTACGTTACCCTGAAGAGCAGACATACCCCTTCTATGTGTGCTCCCTACAAAAACTCTTCCACATTGCACTTCTCTATATCCCCTTTCCCATGCTTTCTTTCCTGTCGTGTTTCTCACCTTTCTCCCCCCCCCATGACTACCCGATTAAACTCAGGGCTTTTATGTCCCTTACACAACCTCTTTGTGCCATTAAAGCTACACCATGCAACAAATGCAGCCTTTCACCTACTTGGCCGCAGCAGAGAGTCTGTTCTCCTCTCATTGCCGTGGCTGGTTTGTGCCCCAGGAGCCAAACAAAACCGAGAACAAGTGCCACATAAAGCCTCGACGGCATTACAGGCTGTGCGGCAAGAAGATGATAGCGCCGGTGTTTTTTTGATAGGCACCTTTCAATGAGTTGTCGTTAAGTTATTACACAATTATCTATGTGAAATACCCACTGAGGAGTTCTGTGTGCAGACTTTACCTCCATGCCCATCTAACTGGTACAAGAGCCCGTTCCAAAATGTACCCACCTCCTTACCAGTTCGTTTCTCAGGGGGGAGAGCGTGCCAAGGCAAATACACCATTCAAGCCCAGCGTTTGCATATGTAGCCAGCCCTGCATAGATTATCCACTGCTTAAAGTGATCAGCTCTGAAGTATGAACTTCCACGGACTGACTGGTAAAGCTTTTTGTATACAAAATAACCACTGATTTCAATAACACTACTCCATTCCTTCTGTGGAGCAGTCACCTGATGGACTATGACCATCAGATAATACTGTGAGTTACCAATAATACGTGTCTTTATCTCTACAAGTCAAAAGAAGTCATGGCTTTGAATCAAGTTTTGGACACAGAACAAGCAAAAATATTTCATGAATTTGCAAATTAAACTCCTTTCAAAAAATCTGGCTTTGTAGTGGATCCCTCCTACCTTCTAACAGTAAAACGTCATCAGTGAAGCCTGAAGAAACGCACCCTAAGATAATCAATCGCAGTATGTTTTCTTATTCCTTTCTCTGCGTTGCCCAGTGGCCCTCTCCATCTTCTTAGACATCTCTGTGCTCCTTAGCTTTGCAATCTTCTTCTATACAGAATTATAAAATAAAATAGGTTGCAAAGGACCTCTGGAGGGCTACAGTACAACCTCCTGACTCAAAGCAGAGCCACAGTCCCTCTCGGCACAGTCACTGAATCTAGAGAACCAGATCTTCAGCTGCTGTTAACAGGAAAATCATTTAGGATTCACCAATTCACAGTTGTACACGATTTTACTCTGCAGAAGCAACAGAGCAAGAGATGCTGCTGGGTCTGTGTTCTGAACTGCTACCAGAAGTAGACATGTTGAAGTAATTCACATAATCCAATAGATATGCTATAAATTATGGCTGAAAAGCAATAATAGACCTTTATGCGCAATGATTTTCAAACTGAGGTCTGCAGACTGCTTGGAGTCCCTGAACCACTGCGTAGGCGTTCCACAAAGATGACTGGGAAAGATCTATAGTGCGGAAGTTTACATTCACTAAACGTGGACCTCTCACTGGAAAATCTTTAGAGGATAACAAATCAAACCGGCAATTTATTGCCATGCAGAGCTAATCAATACAGATTTGACAGCCAGCCTGATTTCCCTTGCGATTTTCTCCTACACATGGAATCCCAGAGCTGAAAGCAGCTCTCTCCTATCTCCTCCACCAGACCAGCACAATGACTGACATGAGCCAAGGTCTGGTGTGGGGACAGTACTACACTACTTCTTAACAAACAAAGCTTAGAAGAGCCTGACTTTCATAGTCAAAGCCCTTGCTTCAGAGCTGAAAATTTAAATAATGCATAGCAAAATGACACTATATTTACAAGCAGAAAAGCAGAGCATCAACAGATACAGCATGCAACAGGATCAAAGTAAAAATAAATCAGAGGTGTCTCAGAATTGCACCTAAATTAAACATATTCTGCCATGTTATCTACCCTACCGCCTTCTATTCACCTTCCTTGACTGTGCTTTCTTATAAAAAGATCTACAGAATGCAAAAAGTGGAGAAGTGATGATCTGGGAAAACAAAAAAAGGCAGGGATGTATATTCATGACAAGGGTCCATGACTTTCACTGCCGCAAAGAGTTTATGTTTCTTTAGATATAATTTCTCCCTTCATTGCATTTGGAGTTCTTTAAGTACAACTTTAACACTGAATTCCTGTATGCTCTTTCTATCAGGTGGTCTCACATACGCTTCCCCTTCGGGATGGATGGAAGTCATTACTGCGCCGCTCACTCGATGGGGCTGCTCAACATGTCACATCACCAAGCCCCAAACCCTCCAGACTGAACAGGTAAATGATTTGCTGGCAAGGTTTCTTCCTATAAAACAGCATGGATCCATTTTTCTTATAGGATGATTTTGCAAAGGATGGTGCACAAACAAAGCCAAGACAGGCTTATATGCACAATTTTTCTTTTTTTAGATGAATCCACAATTTATGGCATACATGGACCTCAGTGCTATTTTAGAGGGGGAAAAAACAACCAAAAAACCCAACCCAAAACAAAAACCCCAAACAAATAAAAACAAACCAAAGAAAACACAAACAAAACAAGGAGAGAAAGAGAGAAAAAAAGAGAGAAGGAAAACCGCCTTCTTGATGGCCAGCCCAGGAACAGAAGCAATGGGGTCTTCCAGACAATTGTCCTCTTCTGGCCATCCTCTCCAGTGGAGCAGGGAGTCCACACAGCAGTTTTCCAACACTCACAGTTTTCATCAAAACCCACTTAAACTCATTACTGGTTGCTCCTGCCTGAGGTGACGTTACCACTGACTGGAGCGCACTTGATGAGGTGTAGGAATTGCATGCTCCATGCACAGGTAACCTACAAGTAATATTTATTGCATACGTAAATTATTTATCTACTGTATTATCCGGCAGGCTCTAAAGTTATAAACGAAAAGCTACAAGGCAAAGGGTAAAAAAAACAGGGTGAGAAAGGATGATTCACTTACCCATGGTAATCAGTTTTTAGGAGAAACCAGATATAACAGACAGACAAACTCATGGGACTGCGTCTGCGGAAGGCCCTGGGGATAGGGGCACTTGGATGCCCCAGTAAAAGCCCCAGGACAGCAGCCTCCAGGTGCGTGGTTAGAAGGGGAAGGCAGGCTACAGAGGGAACACCCTTAGCATTACAAGGGTTAAAGCATCCAACACGCTACGCCTACAGGATTAAAATCCTGAAATTCAAAGAACTCGGCACAGAAAGTGTCATGGTAAACTTCCCGCATCACACGCAGTGAGCTTCAGGTCCACCTTAATGTAGTGTCTTGCTGACATTTATTATTATCCTTGTCAGAGGTCTATTTTGAACCAAACTAAATAAAACCAGCAAGTCTTAGGAAAACATTCCTTTCATTTCTGACTTTCGTCACCCCACACCACAGGAAAAGACTCTTTAATAGGCTTAAGTCCTTGTACAGCAATAAGAGCAGGCAGAAACAGAGGAAACCTGTAGTGTGCCTTGGCACAAAGGCACCACAAAGTGATTCTCACTGTATAGAAATGATGCACGTTCTTTCACTTCAGTCTCCGTTCCGATTGCCTAGGGAGGGAGCATGGGTAGAGAAAAGGAGAGGAGCAAGAATTTTGCAGATATTCGCTGTTGTCAGCTGCTTCGGGCTAATGGCAGCAGGCAAAAACACAGCACCCTTGTCTGTGCCTGCTCCAAACTATGGCTGGGGCCGGACAGAAGCACAACAGCCCCTGGACGGGTGGCACATCTCACTTTCGCTGATGGAGGTGGTCTCTTATCCTATGCTATCCTTCAGCAACAAGACACGATAATGGGCTAGAGAGCAAATAAGCATTGTGAATTAAAGCATTTGATGGTTCACCATGTGGGGAGCTTCCCCTGCTTTTCCAGACCAGGTCGGAACACAGTGCTATTGAACGACGAGACAAATAAAGGTCTGAGCTACTGGAAGCCAGTGTTGCTCCAATCCTAAGATTTGATCATGCAAGAGAATGCTGTAACTTAGGGAGTGCAGTCTGTACCCTAAAACGTTTGTATAAGAAATCTGCTCAGAATCAGCCAGTGCCTCTACAGAAAGGATTATAAGCCTTCCACCTATTAATGCAAAATGGTCACAAGGAAAGATATTTATCACCGGGAAATCTCTGGGTCACAACTGCCTTGCCCTGGAGAGCGGGCAGACACCTTCAGACATGAGAAAGACAGCAGTGAAAATGCTCTTCCATTGTTTTTACCCTTGCACCACAACACCTTGCATAACCTAATGACAGGGATTATTTTATTATGAAGTGCCCCACGGCAAAGAAAAGATGGCACTGTCCCACCTGCTCATACAAGCATCGCCCTGAGCAGGAGATCTCTGCTGTCAAACAGCTCTCCTGGCCCCGAAAGAAAACTGGTAAGTCTGACAGCCATTGAGTCGGTAATTCAGCACGACAAAATAGAGCAAAACAGTGCTAATTTCAGGCAGAACAGCAAAATCTGCTCCTAAGCCCACCACTAAGAAGTAAGGTGAAATTGTGGGGAAAAGAGAGGGGAAAGAAAAGAAGGGGGGAAAAGAAGGGGGGAAAAGGAGAAAAGGGGGAAAAGGGGGGAGAAAGAGGGGAGAAAGGGGGAGAAAGAAAGGGGGAAGAAAGAAAGGGGGAAGAAAGAAAGGGGGAAGAAAGAAAGGGGGAAGAAAGAAAGGGGGGAAAGGGGAGGAAAGGGGGGGAAAAGGGAGGGAAAGGGGGTAAAAGGGAGGAAAGTGGGGGGGCGGGGGGGAGAAGCTTTTTAAAGCAGGAGCCAAAATCCCGAGGAAAAGAAAATAAGAAAGAGGAGAGGAGGGGATGCCCGCAGCTCCCGTCCCAGCGCCCCTGCGGCCAGGGGCAGCGGCGGCGGGGCCCCCCCGGGGCCGGGGCCGGGGCCGGCCTGGCCGGCAGCCGGCTTCGGGCTTCGAAAGATCGCTCAGGGCCAATGGCAGGGACCAGCTCGGCGGCGGGAGGGCCGGGATTGGTGCAGGAGCTCTGCTGATCCCTGTGGAAACCTCACCGGTACTGAATGGAGGAGGATGCTCGGGGGGGAGGAGGATGCTGGGGCGGGGCGAGGAGGAGGATGGGGAGGGCTGGGGGGTGGAAGGGGCCGAGCTTCCCACAAAACAGGGCTGTGTGCGAGGAGAAAGTGCATCAGTACGGGGAAAACCAGCCTAGGGGGCACTTCCGAGCAAGGGAGGGAGCGGGGAGATTGCAAGGGCCGGGCAGGGAGAGACAAAGAGAAGGGAGGACATGAGCGAAGGGATCGGGAGAGAGCAGGGGATCAGCTGAGTTAAATCAGGCAAGAAAAGCTCTTCCCCTCCGGCACATCCCTAAGAAGGGCAGGGACAGGTTTCCCCCCCCCCCCCCCCCCCGCCTTTTTGGCGAGAAGACAAAGAAGCGAGTGGCCCCATGGGGAAAGGGGGTGAGCAAGGAGGGGAGTCGGGGGAGCCGGAGGGGCAGAGCCGCTTCTACACCTGGGAGGAGATCCAGAAGCACAACCTGAGGACGGACAAGTGGCTGGTGATAGAGCGAAAGGTTTATAATGTCACCAAGTGGGCAAACAGGCACCCGGGGGGTCACCGAGTGATCAGCCACTGCGCCGGCGAAGATGCCACGGTAAGGACCCACGCACAGACACCCACGCAGCTGCCTCCCCGCTCCCACCAGCAACCCCCGACAGCTCGTTGTCTTCTGGTGGTTACTGCCAAGTCAGCCAGCTTGTGTGCAGCCCGCTGTCTGGCCTCCCTCTCCCCATCTCTCTACCACCTGCTCTACGCCCAGCTCATCTCTTTCGCCGCTTTTTAGGAGCGAAAAGCTTGGCCCAAATTGATGCCGCTCCGTTGCGCCGTGGCAATTCGCAGCATCTGGAAGATGGGTTGGTAGAGGTTGCTGGGCTCTGCTTAAGTCCTGCTGTTTTGTCTTTGTCTCTTGTTTGTGCTGTGCCCGGAGCTCTGGATTCATGAGCCAAGTGTCCCAAATCTTCCCCTCTCCAGTGTGCAGCTTCTGACATGCAGAGGCGCAGCAGCCAAGCACAAGAAAGGGTTAACGAGAGGCTGCTCTGTGCTTCAAAGTTGCTTCTGTGAGGAGGGTGAGCTGGAGGCTTTAAAACAAGGAGCTTTTTAGCTTTTTCCCCTGGAGAGAATTCTCTAGAGAATTTAGTTACAGGTTTCTACAGAAAAGGGGGGGGGAAGAAAACCATTTGCTGCTGCTACAGCGGCTCCTGCACTTCATAGCTGGTTTCAGCTACCGCTCAGGTTTCAGCAATTTGAAAAAAAAATAAAATGACAAAAAAAAACCCAAACAAAAACAAGCAAAAAAAACCTTGAAAAAGGAACAAATTGCCTCAGAGGTTGTTGTCTGCAGTTTCCCTCAAAGCCACCTTCTTCACAAGCGCATCCCCAGAGCCTGTTCTCTCCCCAGGGCATTAGCCCATAGTTAATAAAATTTAAACTGCCTCAGAGCTTTTCCGAATATGTGCATGGTAAGCGGCAGGAGAGACCAAGCTGTAACATTAACTGTTCCTCTCCCACAGCTCTTAACACCTTAGCGAGAAGGAGGCTCTCTGTGTGGCAGAATTAATTGGCAAGAATTACTAACCCTTTCCTTTCCCTCAGTCTCCATTTGCCTGTGGTCTGTGGTTATTTTCCATTCTTTTCCTTGAAGCACTGAGATGCGTTTTGGTGTTCCTGTCCCCTTCCAAGAAATCCTCTGAATGAATAGCTTTCTCCATCAAAAAGATGGGCCAGGTTTTACTTTCAGCTGCTTAAGCACAGGCCTGCTGAAACCGGAGGAGTTTGACTCCTGTCCCCAAAAATTTAACTCCAGTATCTCCAGTAGAAACCAAAAAGCATCTGCTATTGCAGTTGTCTCGAATCTTTGCAGGGGAGGCTGAAACACAGGTTTGTGATTCTGCTCCTGCTGGTCCCCCTCCCACCTCCCCAGGGTCCATAGCATCCGTGAAGGCACGGTCTTAAGAACGCTCTGAAATTGTTCATCACCGCTCTGAGCCTAAACCAGAATTGGCGTCTGGTTTCTAGCTTCCCTGTGGTGAAGAACAGTTTACTGCCAAGCAATCTCTCTCCCATTCAGGGTGAGAAAGCCTTGGCCTTGACCCTGTCAAGGCTTAACTAGCAAGTTGCATTCCGTGTTGCAAGATAGCACAACTGGAAGAGTTTAGGAGGAGGAAAAAGCAATGATAAAAATTCAGTTTAACAGGCGTACATTCCTAGTTCTTATATGGCTTCCATCTTCCTCAGATTCTCCTTAGCACCACATGCAGTTAGGACCTCCAGTCCAGCAAACATGCACTAAAGGAACCTCAGCATCTTGTCCGTTTGTCTTGGACCAGTCCTCCAGAGGATCATGTTTATCCATCTACCACCAGCTGCCCACCGACAGCCTCCCTGAATTCCACATCTATGCTGGGCCGCTCTAAAGATCCCCTGCTAGGTGACGTGTGAGCTACTTCATCTCAGGATGCTCGCAAGGCAGCTAACCGAGAAGCTTCCATGACAGCTGTCATGTTCAGCACGCTCAGCTCATGCCGGTCAGGTTAGGAGTGCCCAGGCTAGCTTATGCACGGACTTCCACTATGGGTGCTAACAACGCTGAGCATTTCTTCATTTTAGGTCATACTTTAACATGCTGAGACAGCAGACTGGTCTGGGACAACGTGTTCTGGTATCACATCATGCACAGTTGCCTTCAGAAAATGAAGGCAAGAGTATGCAAGGGCACCTTGCAACCTGTTTCAGAGATGTTCAAGGGTGTGAAAGAACGTCCTTGTACTGATTGCACTAAGTCCTTCAAATGCTCAGGTACAGTTCGTACCTCTAATACGAAGCTTTTTTTCACCAAAAGCAGCTGGAATAATTCCCACTTGCCCACTTCCCATGAGACACTTCAGCTTATTTGGCCAGGAGACCACGAAGTTGGGAGGTCAGGTGTAAATATCCCATGGCACTTCCCAGAGACTATCTTTTGCCTTTTGCTTTTTATCTCCTCTAGTCCAGATCTGAGGACAATTCCAAAATTCAGGTAGTATCTTCCATTTGGGACCTATTAGTAAAGGAGATGCATGAGATATAGCTAATAAAAAAGCAAGTCTTCCCCTTGTGGTAACAGGGATCACTCTGTCCCTGAAATTGGTTACAAAAGAGGAAAGTTTGGGCACTTTCGTACTGGCATGAGAGCTGAGCTGAGAGTAACTAGGAAATTCTGGTGCTTTACACAAGAAGCGCACCTCAGTTTCATTTCTGGCATTTTGGTTTGCCTCCCCCATTGAAATTACTTTTTTCCCCCTCCTTACTTCTACCCCCATAGCCTCTGGCATTTTACAGTTTTTGTAGTCTTTAAATTATTCCACAGAGTTTTATTTCTCTCCTCCACCTGTAGCTAGCTCATCTCTCCCCTCCACCCCCCTACCAATGCTACATCTCTAACTTCTCATATATCATTTCTTTAACTTCAAGTTAAATGGCTCAGGTCAGCTTTCACTCTCCCTCCTTCTATGCCTCCCACAGCAAACTTCTATGCTCAGAATATTATTTCGAAGCTCAATCCAAAGTCTTGGAATCAGGTGAAAGTCTCTATTGATTTTGGTGGACTTTGGGACCAAGGTTTTTGGCTGGTATTTTTGAACACCAGAGCTAGACTTTTGATGGAGGTCAACTCCCAGAAGGGTCAGCTGGACCTGGTGAGTACTTTCCAGCCTGCCCTTTCTGTTTAGAGCCAGAAGTGAGATTTTAGTTGGTCCCTACTATTGTTAGGCAATGGGACAAAGGTGGAAAGGCTAAAGCATGGTACTCCTGACTTCTGGTTTTGACTGTTTTTTCTGTACCAGTCTTAGCCCTTCATGTAATTACATCTTTACAGCTCTCCTAGGTGATTTTTCTGGAGTTAACTCCAGTTCTGTGCAGTAAGAAAAGGGCAAGGACAGAGTAAGAGTTTCTGACCTTCATCAACTTACTGTCCCTACCACTATCTTTGGGGTTAAAATTCAAGCCATGCCATGTGAAAGGAGGGCTGTGCAAGATCTCACTACTAGCAGCAGATGCATCAAATATATGCTCCCACCAGGTATCTGTAGGACATAGCTAGACAAAAACATGTGAAAAGGGGAAGGAATACAGAAAAAGAAGAGCCAGGCAAACTCAAGAATGCCAGGTTCAAAAAGACTCTACAAACAAGGAATTTTCTTTCCATATTAGAAGTCTTGAAAATGTGTAAGAAAAATATTATTCCAGCTGGGTTTCCTGCTTTCCCAGCCCCAGGAGTATATGGGATAGGATTTGTTTCACAAGTTTCATCCCCCAGTTAGGTTCTGCTGCTGAAAGTTAACAAGCTGTTTGTGTCTATTATCACGTTTGAGAGACTTCAGTAAAATGTCCCCAACGTTCAAGGCAGGTACCGAACAGAAAACAGGCAAGCAGTCTCACAAAAGATTAATGGGCCTCTTATAGGGACAAGCAGCCGTATACCACAGCACAGTAGAAATAACAAGAAGTCTTATCATAGGTATTGATAACTAGCAGCTCTTCAAGATTGTTAAACTCTTTAGCATATTTCAGAGTAATGAATAAAGTTGCTTTTTGGTGTAAGTGCTTTTTTGAATGGGGCCCTAGCCACTGCAAAGTTCAATAGCAAGCACTTTAAAGCAATTGCTTAAAGTTCTGGTATACAATCAAGTTTTTGGTTTGGTTCCTTTCTAAGGCATTCTACTTGGACTTACATGGAGATAGAATTGCCTGTATATCTAGAATATGGTTCTAGAATAAAGAAGAGTTAAGGTAGCATTCAGTTACTCATCTTCCAGAACACAAAGAGAAAGGCAGTCTCCAAAATGAAGAGTCACCACTTTTGACTCAGCTGTGTTAGTGCTGGGATCTACAGGTCTGGCCAAGAGATCCAGTACTATTTTTTGTATCTGCAGTCATGTCCAGGTTCAGTCACCCCACTCAGTCACCCCCGTCTTGAATTGCCTCCAGGCAGCAGACTTTCAAAGGGTATTTATATCCTAGTGGGGATTTGCACAAATTCCTCTCTGCCTGCCTTCTAAGGGAATTAACAGGATTTAGGTATTTAGTTGCTTAGAAAAAATTTCTTGAGGTGCCTTTCACCATATGTCTAGATAGCAGCCCAGATCTCCCCATTCACTTCCTACTAGATAAGTAAATTCATCGGCCTCTGGCAGAAGTACTGCACTGAGCAGCGGTGACAGAGATGGACGTCAGTCTGGCACCCCTCTTTCACAGTAACATGGGGGGACGACTGCAGAGGACAGTGCTGGAGATGGATGGGAATGACACAATGAGTAGAAAGCAACAGCTTACTCCTGAATCCCTCACAGTTACTCATATTTCCACTCCAGGATGCATTCCAGGCCTTCCACATCAATCCCACCTTGGTGCAAAAGTTTCTCAAGCCATTACTTATTGGAGAGCTTTCTCCAGGGGAACCTAGCCAGGACCGAGATAAAAACGTGAGTATTTGTTTCTGAGCTGGGGTTTATGATGGGTATGTTCCACCATTTTTTTCCTCTCGGCATGTCCTCCAGGTCAGAGGCAGGCAGATTATAAAGGTCTCTTCACTTACAGGCAGCTCCAGAGAGGGAAAAAAGTGCTCAGCGACTGAACATCTGCATGTAGCAATGTGTGCATCCCAGTATAGATTAAAATGCATGTGGGAGGGAGGCGACACATGCAGACTGGCCTTTCCTTTCCCATAGAGCCACCGACAGCTGATTTCTAGCAGCCCATTCCAGGTGCCCAGGCTGGACTGATCCCACCCTGAAGGGAAATGGGAACTGAGACACGTGGACTGGGAAATGTGCACCAGCCCTTGTGACTGGTGTCCCTTCTGCTATTCCTTCTCTGGTGACCAAGCTCTAAAACACATGTTATCGCTAGCCTGATACGGGGGAAGGAGAGGAGTGGGCAAAGAAGGCTGAAAACACTTGCAGACAAGTTGCTCACCACCTCAATAAGACTTGACTCTCTTTCACTGTTTGCTCTGCAGCTCCCTTTGACAGATTAACTCCCAGGGAAATACCCCTTTGAGACTCAAACTGGTTTATCCTGCTGAGCCCAGTACCAGCAAAGCTCTGGAGAGCAGCTGTATATGTGCCACGCATGGCACGAGCAATAGGCACCTATGAGTGAGGTGAATCAGATACCTCATTTCAGTGGCTGTGCTTAAGGAGCAGCAACCCACCAAGTACCTTTTCCACCTGCTCTGCATCCTCAGGGCAGCTCTGTGTCCCTCCCAGACAGTCCGTTCATTCATTATTCAGGTACAGTGCGTGGCATGACTAGCTCTTGCCACGAAACTCAATCCTGTCCCGTTGTTTTTGACTGGCCATGATTCTGATATATCTGTATCACTCACAATAGGAGTGACGACGCTAACCCGCATTAACCCAAGAATGCTCTTCATGAATGATTGCACGGTAGCTGACCCGCATATTAAATAGACCACGGGTGCTCTGCTATTGGGTGCTCAGCATCAGAGCTCTGGAATTATGCATAGGACTGAATTATCTCTTTCTCCAGCTGCCTCTTTAATACTTGTAAAGCTCATTCAGATGAGAGTCATCAGCTGATGTAACTCTCAACAGAGCCAGGTAGTGCCGCTGATTCACAGCAGCAGGCTTGAATTACTCTCCTAGCTCAAGGTGCAAAAGGTCAGGACATGGGCTCAGACCAGCCAGGATGTTTATTCATACGAAAGTGCTATGAAAAGCTAGAATACAGTGTGAATATGGAGGTAGGTCCTTCCTTACCTCTGCAGTAGCCAACCAATGCAAGAAACAGCCAGGGTCCTTAGTATGGAACTTGGCCTTCCCTCCTCAGACACGTTCAGACTTACTTACAAGCTGCATACTGTGTCTTGCATGTCTATCTTGCAGTCCCAGCTGGTGGAGGATTTCCGAACCTTGAGGAAGACAGCAGAGGACATGAACTTGTTCAGAGCGAATCCTTTGTTCTTCTCTCTTTACTTGGGCCATATTATTGCAATGGAAGTTTTGGCTTGGTTAATGCTTTCATACTTTGGTACTGGCTGGATCACAACTTTCGTCCTCGCCTGCATCCTTACAACTTCCCAGGTGAGAAGTAGTGGCACAGAGCACACTGGCTACGCAAATCACTCAGGAGAAGGCCAGTGTGCGCTGAACTTTTCGTATTAGATTAATTACCAGCGCAAAACAGTCATACCAGTGAAAAATATTCACAACATACCTGCCACTGTGGTGCCTTCTGGCCACCCCTACCCACTGCTGATTGTGGCTCACACATTTTTATCACCCCTTTGGCCTTTCCTTCCACATGTCGGTGGAGTTGGTAGTGTTAGGTTTACGGTTGGACTCAATGATCTTAAGGATCTTTTCCAACCGGAATGATTCTATGATTCTATGTTCCCCTCCAGAATGAAAACAGAGATCTTCACCTTCTCACTTCAATTAATTCCCCCTCTTCCTCGCACTCACAACTTGCCTTCTATCTCCATTTCATTTTGTGCTTAACTTTGATTTCAAACAGCTTTCTAAAACTACTTTATTTCCCCTCATCCCAGGTCCAGGCAGGGTGGCTGCAACATGATTTTGGACACCTCTCTGTCTTTAAGAAGTCTTCCTGGAACCACATCGTCCACAAGTTTGTCATTGGACACCTGAAGGTAAAGGACATTATGGACCCAGGGCGCTGCAGAAACAGCTGCAGTCACTTTGACTGTGTCAAAGTAGGAATCCGCAGCTCTAAGCCTTTCCACAGTGAGCAGATGCACAGAGGAGAAGTTAGTGACCATTGCACATGGAGCTGTTGTGCAGAAGAGATAAGAGACCATAACCACAGCTGTTAAAGAACACAAGCTGTAGTTCCACTGGCTTCAGTGCAACTGTACCGATTTATAGCAGCTGAGGACAAAGCTTATTAAATTGCATAAAACCCTATTTTAACATCATATTTTTGCCATGCCCTCCACCTCCTTCACACTAAGGTGCAGTGTTTTTCAAATGTCCCACCCTGTTACCTTCCATCCATTCAAGATGCCATCAGAACTTCTGTCCTGGGCAAGGTCCAGTGCAAGGTCCAAGGCAGTGCATTTGGGCATCCACCTGCAGTAGGAACTTATAGGGGGTGGGACATAGCTTTGCCCCTTCTCCCAAACCCACTTTGTCTTGCCCGGTTCCTTACACACACAGGCAATAGAGGGAAACCAGTATAATAATCAGTAAGGCAGCAAGGGGAAATAGCCTACCATCCAGCTACTAATAACAGCTTCACATGTGGGAAGACATGGTAACACGCAACTCACTCAAAGTATGTTTACTCCCTGTTCTTTCAATACGGACGATCCTTAGCGAGGGCAAACCACCCCTCTGAAACCAGCTTAGCCACTTACTGCTTATTGCTATTTCAAAAGCAAATAAGCAAATAAGAGTTTGGCCGTAATCTGTTCTAGTTTATAGAAATGAATGGGTAATCCTACTGTTGGAGGAACTGTACTTTTCCATGGATTAACTCCTTATTCTTGTATTTGTCGAGGGTGCCTCTGCAAACTGGTGGAACCATCGTCACTTCCAACACCATGCCAAGCCCAACATTTTCAAGAAGGACCCAGATGTGAACATGCTGCATATTTTCGTCCTCGGAGATACACAGCCTGTTGAGGTAAGGCAAAGTGGGTAAAATGTGGAAAACCATTGTTCTAAAGGGCTTCAGAGAATGCTTGTGCAAAACCAGGAGTTGACTAGCATTGGTAGACATGACTTACACAGTCAAGACTTCATAGAATTATAGAATATCTCAGGTTGGAAGGGACTCATGAGGGTTGGTACTTCCAGGAATGCTAAAAAAGTAAATGATTCATCCAGGGATTTCATCTGTCTGTGTTGTCTGATAGGAGTTTGGCCCTCACACCCTCCCAAACCTTGGGCTGAAGAACAAGATTGATTGTATTCCCTATCCATTTCCTATATTGACCACAGAAAAAAGTGTTATGGGGTAGCTTGGGAAAAGCAAAGCAATCAAGACAAGACCGGAAAGAAAGTAGAAAGTCATTAAAGAAAACTTTATCCTGCTGGCTTGAAATATCAACGTGAGGGGAAACTATGGTGTTCCTCAGTACTTCATCAAGAGCATTTCAAAACTGATCTTCCATTTGCACAGAAAATATCTTCCAGTATTAGTCAGTCCAGCCGTGCTCCAGCCAACCTGTTCAAGGTCCTCTCCACTGGAGCCTTTCCCATGCAGTTGAGGGGATATTGCTTGCATAAGCAATACTTTCTTACATTAACTATGTACTGTTATGCTGCACATGAAATAACAGTCTACCTTAAGGTATTTTAATCCAATCTGTCCTTCTAGAGCCAAAATATTTACTGTCTATTGTATAAAAACCTACACTAAGGACACAAACCTTGTACTCTCCCTGGTCTTGTTTATAATGGAACAAGGATTTCTAGTTTTAAAAACAAACCAAAGAAAACAAACAAAGAAACATCTGCAGCAAGTACAACACCGAGAAATACAACATTAAAAAGTTAATGGTTTCTCAGCCAGCTTTTATACTACTGAGAAAGTAACTCCAGACACATGTAGGGGCCGTACATGCTGATATATGGACATGTATAGAGAATGTCTTGCACACACAGAATTTTCAAGAGGCAGAAGGGCTCTTATATGTGATTAAAATGAAAGCCTTCTCCTGGGGTATAAAAAAGCCATTATCTAGAAGCCGTAAATCAGTATCACACTCTTAAATGTGTGGGTGCAACCCATTGGACAATCTTGTGCTTGATAACTGGGTTTAAAAGCAGACCGCGGTTCTGCCACTTAAAGGAAAAACTAAGAATGTAAACATTTATGACCACAAGGAAAACTGGATCTCCCTCCTACAAAACACCTGAAATGTTAGGCCAGCATCAGTCTGTCCCAATACTCTTTCACACTTGTATATAATCCTTTTCCAGATGATGCTAAGCACACGGCCTTTCAGAACTCAGACCAGAGTCAATGATGTGGCTGATTTATTGGTGCTACAAGTCTTACCTTCATTGGGAAGTTGCTATGCTGGAAGCAAAAATGCAAGTTCACAGCAATCCAGATTCTCTATGCATTAGCTCCTTGTGTGGACACTCCTGGAGCTCAAAAAAGACACTTCTGTATAGCTCTAGATATTTCACTAAGGAGATGAGGTTAGGAGACCGGGTACTCTTGGCTCCCTCTTTTCAATGAAAAGAAATGGGCACCTGCAAAAATGCAACAACCCAAGGTCCGAACCTGTGTTTGGAGAAACTTCTCTGCATCTGCTCTTTGTAGATGGACCGTAGTAACACAGGAATCAGTGCAGAATAGCTCTCAACGACAGCACTCTATTTCTATCACTTACCTGTCAAACCAGTGACACGCCATTATAGATTTAAGCACGTCTGTGTGACTTGCCGTTGTAACAGCTGACCACGCTAGTTTTCCCGCTGTTGGTAAAGTAAGCTTTCACAAGACCTGGCTAATGGCAGGAGTTCATGGGGGCTGATGGCTGCAGAAGTCAAAAAGGATCAATAGCTGGGACATCTTGCATGGAAGACTACCCAAGGATCATTGTCTTCTACTGATATCCTGTGTAGTGACTTACCAAAGGTCAGATTTTATGCCTATGTTTGTATTGGTAATGATGGAGATGATAGCAGCTCTTAGCACAGCCACAGGCATGGCAGAAGGTGGAGAAATGCCTTAAAATGCCCTCAGGCTCTCAAGTAAATAGAACTTATCTGAATATCAAGCCAGAAAACTTAAAAAAGGAATTTACATCTAGCACAAATACAAAGGCAAGATATTTAACCATATCAAAACAGTTTTTACCTTTACTGGTATGGGAATTTTGTCAAAACTCCCCAGTCAGTAAACAAAGAAGTATTGCAGAGAATCTTCTCTTACATGTGAGTGTCATAATCCAAGCCTGAGCTTTCTCCTCTGTGCCCTGCAGTATGGCAAGAAGAAGCTGAAGTACCTGCCTTACAACCACCAGCACGAGTACTTCTTCCTCAGTGAGTATCTGCCCTGCACTCTGCCTTTTTCCCTGAATGCCAGTTGACCTTTCCAGCCCCTAGCAGAGCAACTCCTTAAGTCTCAACTCATCTTTCCCTTCCTCAGGACCACCATCCCCTGTGCAGGTCCCAAAATCAGTTCAATATATTCTCAATGATATCCAAGCATCTTGAACATTGCCAGTGTGGCGTTAAGCAAGGCAAACAACTGAGACTGGGAAATAACCTCTGTGTGAGAGGCTCCATGGGAAAAAATGCATGTTGCCAGTGAATGCTCTTTGATAAGTCAAGAGAATGGGTGCGAAGCAGAGCCTTCTTTCTTCACAGAAAGTCAACCACCCCCCATCACCAGCCCCTCACCTCTCTCACCAGTGCTAGGCAGGCTTTCCCTAGAACCAGTCCTAAATCACTGGCTCACTCTCATGTCAGATGCCTTTCCACCCCTCTGATGGCCAAAACATTTCCCTTTGCTTTGCAGTCTTCCCGCCTCTGCTCATCCCTGTGTATTTCCAAATCCAAATCATCTCAACCATGATCAGGCGCAGGTTCTGGGCGGTGAGTGAAACGTTCCCTCCATCTTTATGGGGTCCGGCTGACTCATAAGAAATCACACTTGAGTAGGGAGGGAGGCCAGTGGGCAGGGATTGCACTTTGCTGTATTAATTACCCAGCGTCCCTAACATCCCCAGCAAGGACACGTTATACGAGCTAGGCAAAGTGATGCCTAATGTCTTCTCTTTTCCCCTAGGACCTAGCCTGGGCCATCAGCTACTACATGCGCTACTTCATCACATACATCCCATTCTATGGCCTTCTGGGATCCCTGTCTCTCCTCACCTTTGTCAGGTAGGAGATAATCTCCCCTCCTTCCAGTGCCAGACGAACGAAGTCTCAGCTCTGATGTGCCCCATAGGCCTTCCCTGTTTAGATTCTCTGCAGTCATTGATCTCACTGTGTGTTGTCTTGGGTATTCCCACTGCTTCGCTTACCTCTTCTCCCAGTGTGGAGGATGAATGGCCTGTACACTACACGCACACGTCATTCCTTCTACACAGAGGTCTGGACCTCAGAAAGCCATTTCACACCACAAATCAAAGTGTTCCTACCCCTACCCTCCAGTCTGACCCCTCCAAACCCACCTCCTTCAGTCCATGGAGAAGTGCTTCTTGTGCCTCTTGATTTTGTCTCCTCTTCTGGCCCCTTATCATTACCAGGCTTCATGATTTGCTGTTCTTAGTACAGAAACAGTATTAATCAGCCAACTGCTGTTTGATTGATGCATGGAGAGTTCCGTGAGAAACCTAAAAACATGAACTACAAGCGTGAGCTGCCAAAAGGAATCGGGCAGGGCAGAGCTGGGGATGCTTACACACTGAATGGTCGCAGTATTCCACATGGCAGCACTGAATTCATGCTTTCTATCAGGAATTTCTATCCTGCACGCAATAGCTGCAACTCTTCTGGCTAATACCAAAGGGCAGCATTTAGTCCCACAGTCAGCATTAGTTTTAGGAAAATATTTCATCACAGTGAAAAACATTTTCTAAAACAATTTCATTTTTTGAATAAAAAGAAATGGCAACAGATGTACAAAAACCTTCATGACTTAAGTTTTCATAGTTTCAAAACACTTTGGACCTAAGGAAAACAGGAGATTCAAAAGACATACATTTGTGTAAGTGCCTAGCCAACCTTTTCAGTCTGAAATCTAGCTGAAAAACTTACAACAACCAACCTATTGTTTCCAAAACTTTTGTATTTTGATTAAGCTAAAAGTGCAAGAAGAAAGGCAAAATTGCAAATTCAGATCATCTGCTCTTTCAGAAAACAAGCCTAAGGACTAGAACAAGGATGCTTCTGGACAACTACCTTGTCAACATACCTCTAAGTCTCAGCATAGAGAAACTACTTTGGGTAAATAAAGAGAAGAAAGTGCATTTCTGTAGACTGTTGTACAGGTGCTAAAAATGCGGTTACATACCATAAGCAATAGAAAAGCCGCTCCAAAGCAATACCCAGCCCAGTGCAGAGTTGAGACTTATGGTAAAGGTACTGAGAGAGCAAAGGGACGCCGGGAGCTCCAGTGTGCTAAGCTTGACACCCAGAAAGCTAACACCAATGGGCAGGTGGATTTTGCAATTAATGTATATATGTTCAGCAAGCAATGGGAAAGATGAAAACAGTTCTGAGAATTTCTAAATCGGGGCTTGTTTTTTTTTTCAGGGAGTTGGATCATCTTTATTTACCAAAAGGCAAAAGTAGCATGAGAGATCAATCCACTTCTGAGGAAGAGGGATAGCCCAGTAGGATGCCCTCCTTTTATTTAATCATAATTGTCTTGGGCCCAGAGGTATAAAGAGGGGAAGAGAAATTCATCACAGAAGTGATTCTCTCTGGTTTCCACAGAAAGGGATGTGTTTACTTCCATACCTCGGAGAAACACTCTCTTTGCACGTTGTATCTCCTGCTGCTCCCCGTAAACCCCACGCTATTTACCTCATATCCTGGTCTGCAATATAAATTGTCATGCTTTTTGCCTGTTTGGTTTTGAAGGTTTCTGGAGAGTCACTGGTTTGTGTGGGTCACCCAGATGAATCACATTCCAATGGAAATTGATTGTGAGAAGCACAGAGACTGGCTTAGCTCTCAGGTAACCGGGAGGGGAAATAATACTCCTGACTCACCCCAAAACGGATTAGAAATTTGCTGAAAGAGCAGACAGGTTACCCAGGTACCAGTATACGATCTCTGTCCATGATGCCTCCCATAAAGATGTTCTCCCCAGAGCCAGTAGTGCTGAGTCAAGACATAGGAGGCCAACCTTCCGTCATTAATTTGACAATCAAAAGGTTATAGTTCGTTCTTTCAGATTTGAGGGAGCATCAGGCTCAAGAAGCATGACTTGGCTTTCCTGTGTGGTGTATTTTGGCATATACATATGAGCGAATAGAAGAGCCCCGGTGAAAATCAAAGCTGAAGAGAGAGCTCAACATATTTCTAAAGCTTCTATTTCAGCAATAAGGACTGAAATGAAAACCAGCTGCTTTCTACATCTTTTTAATGCCTGGTCAGACAAATCTACCCTGCTGAAAGGACACCTCTTATTTACAGTGCTCCAAGTCCTATTCAGACCTAGAGAATAATGAGAGCAACTTTGACACTGGGCATATGAATTTGGTATTACTGAGCTGAGAGAAGAAATCATCTCATGTGTTAATTAGTATAATTAGTATTTGTAGTTGTTAATGGGGCCTTGAAGGTGAGCTTTCACAGTCTGACAGTCAATTTCTCTCCCTTGTGCTAAAAGCACTAAAAAAATAAAAGTGCTAAAAGCACTATTCAGGAAAGCACCTAAGCATTTGTTTTAAATTAAGCACCTGAGTAGATTCACTGAAGTCATGGGAGTGTTCAGGTGTTCACCTTAAGCCTTTCCTTAAGCACTTTATGCAACTGGAATTTGTAGACAGAAAGAGGTTGTGAGAGTGAGGGATTTGGGGAGCGGGATTACAAGAGGGAGAAAGATGGGGGGAGAGAGAGAAAATGTGTGTAGAGGGAGATAAGCCTCAGACACTGACGGGGTTTTAGGATGCATCCTGGGGGGGCGAGGAGAGTGTATCTCCTACGGTTACTATGTAGAAGTCACAGCTTAGCCAGTTCAGAGTGTAAGAGGATTTTAAGACAGACTACCTAATTGTACAATCATTAATAGCAAGAGTAGCTAAGAAATATTCCCAGAATATTCAGATCTTGCGCTTAAGGCAAACCGGGCAATAACTAGGTGGGATGGGCGAAGCAGGCTTTCTGTGTCCATGCGTTTTTCCTTCCCCATTTTCCACCTTGGTACTGTTATTAACCATCTGATCTCCAAGGGGAAAGGCTGAGATTTAGGAGTCTGTACTTGGACTGCTATGTGACTCGTCACCAAATGTCCACAAACTGCCTCCTTATTTATATTGTCCCCTTTACCACCGGTCAAACCCGTGGAGACATGGTCAGCACAGCAGTTGACAGTAAGCCCCAAAGGAGGGTTAAAGCTCCCCTTGCTGTCACCAGCGCTCTCAGCACGGCAGTCTTCTGCGCTCTGACAGCTCAGTAGGGCAGTAAGACACATTATCAGCCCCTGCCACAGGCGAGACAAGCTTCGTTCTGATTTTAGGGTGAGACTTCAGCAATCTTCACAGCGGCTTTCTTGCCTTCACAGGTGGCGGCCACTTGCAATATCGAGCAGTCCTTTTTCAACGACTGGTTCACCGGGCACCTGAATTTTCAAATCGAGCACCAGTGAGTATGGGTACAGAATCATTGGGCCATTACCAGGTTGGCACAGGAGGGACTTGAGGCGAGGGAAAGTCTGCTAAAGGCACGTGTGTGGGATGGGGCAGGATCTTTGGAGCTCTACCATATGCCAAAGAAAGAGAGTCCCAGACTACTGGGGATCACAGCCTGCTTCTGCTACAGGCTTGGCATCTTTCTCTCTTGCTACCAAATACTTCAGCTCTCACTCTCACAATTTTAATTTGGGGTTTAATTAGGAGTCAGTGGTACGAGTCTACCAGTTACAACGGCTATGGACTCATATCCTAACCTAACTACTTGAACTTGAGTATCCAGTTCAGAAATTTCCTCTCCCTGACTAAAAGCACTTCAGTGTTTTACAGCCTGGGACAGCTCTGTGGGACTGTGTACACTGCTGGGTACCAGGTTTCAGGGAAGATATTAAAACCAGGGCCATCTGGACAGGCTGTTGCCAGTGACAACACAAAATGTAAAAGAGACGGCATTTAGGGTAAGGCTGACTGGTTTGGAAGTCAGCTTAGGAAATCTCCATTGAAAGCACAGGGCAAGGTGATCCCAAGTTCTTCCTTACCTGCTTCTCTGTTCCGTGAGCTTCCAGAGGTGGGAAATCAATGCGTTCAGTTTTCACAAGCCTCCTTGAAACAGAGGACTGTAAAGCATGGATACCTCTCTGTGCCTCTCTTTCTTTTGTCTACTTGTACAGCTTGAGTAGAAGACAATAATCAGCCCCAATGAGGAGGCAGAGAGAGATGCCCATCCCTTGGGGTTAGTCTCTAGAGTTTGCTCAGGTTTGTTTTCTCTTTCTCTGTTCAAGCCTGTTTCCAACAATGCCACGGCACAATTTCTGGAAGGTGAAACCTTTGGTGAAGTCATTATGTGCCAAGTATGGAGTCCAATATGAAGAGAAGCCTCTTGGCAAAGCATTCGTAGACATCGTTGGGTAAGGTCCTTCTAGTATCATCTGCAGCTTGCAATTCATTGTTATGTGAACATCCCATATTTTCTAGTACAGAGAATTCAGGACACTATAGACCTTGCAGAATTACCATGCTGATATGTTGTAATCTGGTGTCACGAGGTTAACAATCTTCATATCGCAGTCCAAGGAACACCTGCAGCAATGTTGACCCACAGCAGAGATGACACAGCTCCGCTGATTTAGTGGACTAACGCCAGGTGACGACAGATGGGAAGCTGCTTCACTACATCATGGGGGAAGAAGCAACTGTCCCCCAGAGCAGCTTCTGCAACCAGAGCACTGCCATCGAAGCACTGAGTACTTAGCCTTTAGATGGGTACTAACCTGATCAAATAGGGACTTTTTTTATAATATCTTTTTAAATGCTATTCTGCCAGCTGACGATTCTTGCTTTCGGAAGCTGGCAGCATATCTTCAGGCTGCAAACTGAGATGAATCAAAGGGGAATGAGTCAGGTTACAGCCCGTGCTCTTTCCCATTTGAGCCCTGCCAGCAGCAAAGGACTATTCCCTATAGACATAGTTGAAGCCTAGCCTAATAGTCCTTGTCAGGCAGACACTGGGTTAACGTTTCTGTCTCAGTTACTCCAAGGGGAATAATTCATGAGAGGGAACATGAGAAAGTATTTTGCAGGCCAAGGATCTCCACTCTCAAACCATTCTAAGCAAATGCAAAGCAAAGCAGATTGGCCCCAACATGCAGAAGGGCTGGAAACTGGTTCAAAACTTCCTCTTGGATATCCAATTAGCACAGGAAAATGCACGCAACACTGAGACCCAGGGAGGGTGAGGCCCAGCATCCCACCGTGCAGAGCCCGTGTCCCTACACAAGTTCTCAGAAACCATCTCAGCGATTACTTGCCCTCCCGATAGAAGGATCATCTCCCGTAAAACATAGTAAGCTATTTTTCCAGCCTCCAGACTGAATTCTGTTTGTCAGAGGACTTTTGGGCCCAAACCAGCTCAGGTCTGTCACATAATATTTGCGGAGCTGATGCAGATGGGAAATTCTGCAGGAGAATTCCTGGGGAGAAGTGGGGAAGCTCCCTCAGAGGTACAACGTGGCAAGCCCAGGCAATTCTGCTCTGCTGTTTATTCAAGGCCAGAGGGACTACAGAGAACACAGTGGGCATCAGGTGAAGTTCTTGCTCACTGAGTCTCAAACTGGTCACTTTGGGGGTCTAAAGAGCAAAATACATAGCTCTTCTTGCTATATCTGCTATACTGGGGAAAGACATTCCGTGTCCTAAGGATTCATATTCAAATTCAGGCATTTTTGTAGGAACAAAACAGCGGAGGGAAGATGCACATGCCAAACAAACTTCTCTTCATTTTCTTTCCACAGGTCCCTAAAGAAATCTGGAGATCTATGGCTGGATGCTTACCTCCATAAGTGAACATGACTCTTAATGGGGAGGTGTGAGTGACAGGGAGGGACGGGGGGGTGCGCGGGGGGGAATCACACGTGTGTCTTTTACTCTCGGATTTCGGTCTCTATCTACCTGCACGGTTGGAGGGGAGTTTCCCCTCTTTGTGAACTGCTACTGGTACGGGCTCAGGCAACCTGTTTAATCCAGACAGATCTAAAATGTGCTTCAGAGGATGAAAAGCGATGCCAGTATTGCACAAAACGGAAGGTTGGGAGAGGGTGGAGGGAAGGACTGTTTAAAAAAGGGGCATTAATATCTGACCTTGACCTTCTCTTCACAAGATTCGTTCTAGTTCTACCTAAACCACGCAAGCCCCTGATTCACAGACACGTAAGACTTGTTAGGCTTTAGTGAATATTTACAACCTGAGGACACCCCAGTCAGCTTATGCCTCTTTCCTCTTTCCCGTGTTTGTGTAAAAGAGGAGCTCAGTCGAGTTTAATTTGTTATCAAGGAAAAAATAACGCAGTCCCATCACAGCAGGGAGCTCAGGTGGGCTGCGATGCCCGCCTGCAGGAATCGCACCCCACGGGGACCGGCAGCTGCCGTACCGTGATGGGGCTTTCAGCCCAGCCCAGAGCCCCGCTGTCTCGGGCTCCCTCCTTTCTCTCCCTCCTTTCTTCCTCTAATCATAGCATCGCTTTAGTAAAAGCTGTGATACTGACCCTGCACAACTAACGTCTAACCACCTCTCAGCAGGGTTAATATAGCTGTATTTTTATGACCAACCCCTGTTTCCAGGGGTCTGTGGAAGATCTTCGGGCTTAAACAGCAAAATGTCTCCTTTAGGAGGGGGGTCTATTTTCTCTCTAATGAGCAACAGGTCTGGCACAGTATTATGGTTGTCAGTAACTTACACAAAAGACCAAAATAAGTCACATAAGCAAAACTTACTGATTGCTCACGAGTGCTCCGGTGTAAGCACGAACGGTCTTTTCAGCAGAGCAGTTCGGCAGCGTGCCGCAAAAACACGCGGTTCTGCCTGTCTGCACGTGCCTGGCAGAAACCAAGCCTCCTTCTGCTTGTCAGAGGCCAGGAGCAATGGCACCATTTACCCTTCTCTTGGGAACGATCAGCGAAGAAAATGAGTTGTCCCTGCAAAAGGAGGAGCTGCCCGGCCATTTCACCTGGCTCCCAGGTCCTTCGGGGAGGCCGCTGAAAACAGAATTGACCAGGCTGTGCTGGTGATAAGAAACCTCTAGAACCCTCTTACAAGTTGGCTAAAACTCTATTTTCTGCCTAACACCTAATTACCAAAATCCATGAATGGCTTATCAGGAGATATGGTTGAGCAGCTTCCAGGTGCTTCTCCAACAGGCAACCTGATCCCAAATAAATCAAGGGCTTTAGATTCAGTTGTAATACAACAGAAGAGACATAGTCTTTAGTTTATGATAGAGGGCCACGGTTTCGAAAGCAGTCTCCAATTCCAACAGGTATCTCATTGCTGACCCAGAACACCCAATAGGGCTACTCTAGTTATTAGGCAATGATTATTTTACTTTGCTCAGCTCTGAAACTGGATCCTCTCTAGCAAATCCTTGAATGCTAACAGAGTCGCACAACATCAGCAAGGTTCTTTGTGAACAAAGACAACTCCAGGACTGCGGCCAGCCGCTTAAAAAAAAATAATGTATTCCCACCCCCCTCTTTGGAGAATAAGATGAGATTATTTCTTTGCTTACAGACGAGAAATTCATAGGCAGGACTGCAACTTAACCTAGCTAGTAATGCTTAAGGTTTGTAGAGGGCTTATTTTGGTGTTCTTGCCCACCCCTAAGCTAGCAAGACCTGAGTGACCACTGTGAATAGTTGGGATGAAATGCTACCATCTCCAGGGTGTCTGAAGCTTGAATCGACTTTGAGCAAATTTTATAGTTGATTTCTAATAGCATAAACAATAACGTCCTTCTGGATGCTGTAATTTCCCAGACAGGTAGTAACGAGCTAGCCTGGAATTGTGGCTAACATTGTTAAGACTGCCTTAATATCTGCATCTCTTTCTGACTCCTTGAATGTATCTCACTGTCTCTGCTCCAGCAAGGGTGACCACAAGCACACAGTAGCATCAGCAGTGCAATCTGTTAAATATTCAGCTTGCTTTTCTGACAGTTCATATTTTTCTACCCCTCCAGTTCTTATTTTCCAGAGCAAATATTTTCTCAGTACAGATGCCTCTTCCTCCTTAGCGCTCTTAGTCCCCTCTTCTCTCTCTTACCTTTCTTCTTGGGAAACTCTTTGCTTTTCAACACCTACAGAAACTGCAGAAAACTGGTAGCTCAGCCTAGGTAAATAGTCCTGATATACCAGCTTGGCTTCCTTCTTGCCACTGACCCGTCTACTGGAAGAACTGTTTTCCTGCTAAAAACCCAAAGTGCTGCCAACACAACAGCCTGGCCTAACAGGAGACAGCAGCTGCTACTGATGATGGCTGAAAGAACTCGAAACGTTCAAGGAGAGCAACCACGCTGCAACGATCTGCAGAAGGAAAGACCAGCTCTTAGGCAAACGGGCGATGGTTTTTTTCCCCAAGACCTTAGCACAAGACACCAAAAGGAAGAAAGGGGGGACAGGAGAGGTCTTGAATTAACTCTTCCTCAGCTACTTGCTTCTTTCAGACTCTCGAAAAATTCCCTTTTCATGAAAAATGTTCAGTTGCTCAAATCCAGAAATAAAAACTGTGCAATGTTACAGTCAGAACCAATTTCCAAGTGTCATGCATCGTCCTTGCTATTGCAAGAGAAAAAGGTCTATCCTGCAAAGAACAGGTCACCAGCCCTTTGTAACTAGCCATGTATTTTTCTTATTCATTGAGCTTATAGGTGCAAAAAGCTTGTCTGGTCCAAATGTAAGATGCTGGTTACTTTTTCCGGCAAAGCCCCTCTGGCTTATATAGCTTCTTCCCCTCCCTCCAAAAAATCCCAGCCCTCTATCTTGGGAGTCAAGCTGTTTCATATGTGCCTTGATATATAAATTCTCCATCCTTTAACTGGAGCAGGTCAAACAGATTCCTGACAAAGAGCCCTGGAAGTCTGGAGCAATCTGCTTTGTTATAATTTTAAGTAGCACCAAAGTGTGACCAGGTTTACAGGAGATGTTGCAGAAGTTTCAGTAAAACTGCAAGCTTAGGTGGATCTAAAGTTCACATGACTTTGCTTGGCTTTGTCTCCAACCTGGGCAAAATGCAGCAATCGATCACAGATGAGCTTCCCTTTGCAGGTTACAATTAGCCATCAAAATGGTTCGAACACAGAAATTTAAGTACAGTTTTGCCCAGCTTTCTGAGGACCATAACTAACTAGTTTCTCTGAAAATAATGAGGTGAAACCTTGTACGCTTTCTCTTTTGATAAAGGTCATTCAGTCGCACTGTAATGAGACACAAACACACACAAAAAAATAATCTGTAAAACATGCTGGGAGCCTGCCAGGGTTTATTTAACCCAGCTAAACCACATCATTGGCTACATGAGCACTTGGCAACGGAGAGAGGCCACGAGTTGGAAACACAGAGTTTGTTTCAGGGCAGATAATAAAACAATAGGCAGGAAAGGGCTGGCGTTGCTTCTCTTCAGTCACTTGTTAGCAGGGACTGGCGTAGGAGCTGGAGGACCAGGACGGTCAAAGATTAACGGTTGGACTTGATGATCTTAAGGGTCTTTTCCAACCTTAACGATTCTATGATTCTATGAAAGACAGTTGGCAGAGAAAGGCATTAACTGAAGCAAGTGCAGCAAAGGCAAGAGAAGCCTCTGGGCGGGAGAGAGACGGGGATGTGTTTTGGGAGAAGTACAGAGATGGGAGAAATGTGGGAAGGGAACCGGCTGGGGAGGGATGCATGAGAGAGTGGGAGAAAAAAACACCAAGGCCATGGAGAAGGAAGAAAAAGCAACTTGAAATCAGGCGTCCTGTATTCTGCCATTCATCGCTAGTGTCTGCCTGGATGACAGCTTATGCTGGGGACACAGTGCAAGAAAGGGCTCAAAGGAGACGGCAGAGGCTGGCAACATCACTAGGCAGCTCATGGTGAGCTGGACCTTGCATTGAGCTCGCCCTCCTCCAGCTCTGAGAGCAGGGACAGCACAGGGGTAACACAGACGGTGCCCTTCACTAGTGCCTTTCAGTCCCCTGCAAAGCACGTGCTTCTCCTGCACTCCAGCTAAAGCAGGTTAAAGCTGTAGCCTAGACCTTCAGCAACAAAAATTAACTCCACTAAAGGCCATGGGTCTGTGCCAGCTTTGTGAACTAACATGAAACTAGCCCCATCTTTCCAGGCAGAGGCACAATGGGAATTAGGGGATTTAAACACTGAGATTTTTCCTTTAAGCATGGATTTGAGGAGTCTAAGATCCCAACTGCTTACTGAAATAGGGCTTGGGAGGCTCAGAGCACCAGCAAGGCTTCATCAGGACGTATCTCCAGGCACCATCACTCCTCGTGACAGGGGCTGATCACACTGGCTGGATTTTAGGTCTTTGTTAGGGCAAAGACATCCTTTTCTTTCTGTAACAAGCTGCCATGTCCTAGTCATGGCCTCTTCTAAGTAGATGCTTTCCTAAGAAAGCCTTCCTAACAGAGCCCTAACATTTCAAATGTTCTCTAGGAGTTGTTAAAACATTAAAACCACATTCCGTACAGCTCCTGATTATTAAATTCTTAAAAATAAATACTTCAGTAACTCAAAAAAGAACAACTTATTTCTTGTGTATTCTACCGCTCAATAAAATCATAACTATTTGTTGACCATAAAATGCTTTATGTGCTTTTTTCAGTCACATCCAGAGCCACTGCAGTGCTCGAAGGACCTGCTTCCTCTCGGAGCACCTTCTGCGATACCAACCCACTAGCGGGTAGCATGGGGAAGCCAACTAAGCTAGCTGGGACATTTCTAGGGCGTGACTGTCACCATCCAGGTCTGGCACTGAGGTCAAGAACATATGTTCAAATTCAGGATTCTTAAAGGGTCAGGGTAGGATTTGGCATAAAGGGTGATTCAAGTCTGAATTTCAGCTTTAGTCTTGCAACTGCTTTTCTTACCAGTTCACAGTCAGATCCCAGACCAAGAGCTACAAGAACGCTGTGGAAGCAAACTCTAGAAAAGGATTTGGGATCAGATTTGCTGATTATGGCTTCCCTTGTTTTTCCTAACTATGTTTTTTTTTATAGAGGAGCTGCAGGTCCTCTACATAAAGGTCCTTTTTCCACTCCACAGGGTGAAATTAGTGAAATTACTTTTATAGCATTGATTTTTATAGTATAATAGACAGATTTCTTTATCATTCTTCACAAAGCTCAGGAACAATGGTGCTGCTTACCCTCATCTTGGGAACAAACACCAAAGAAAAGGAGATCTTCCTGTAAAAAGATTTGCCTGGCCATTTGGGGAGGCATCTGACAACAAAACTGATGTGAAAACTTCCATAAAAGCTTCTTACAAGTTGTCTAGACCTCAATTTTCTGCCCATTCATGGCTTATCCAGAGGTGGGGTAAGCAGCTTGCAGCAGCTTTCCTAACCGACAGCTTGATCCAATGCTTCAGTGGGCTTTAGGTCCACACCATCAGTGGGCTTTAGGTCAGCCCAGAGGCTTTGACAGAACCATGAGACTGTCAGGTCTTGCAAATAAACCCTTTGAGCCGTATCACCAGATAGAGGAGCACACAACAATGGACAGAGGCTGCGAGTAGGAAGCGCATAGGCTGTCCTAGGTTAGGCGACAAAACGGTCGTCAGGGAAGGCCAGTCAATGCTTATCTGTTACCTTAAACCAATACTACAGTTTTCCAGAGTACACATTAATTGCTTCATAGGTAAACTCATTCTGCACAAAGTACTCTATGAGAAGTCATAGAATTCAAAACAGAAAATGACCCTACCTTGCCCCATTATTAGGACTTCTATTTGATCCTAGATTGAACACATTCCCCTAATACAAACACAGGGAGCTCTTACACAAAAATAAACTGTTACAAATTGATATATCACCTGGCTTTCTTCCCTGGGAGTACAACTCTTCCCAGAACCTCTGAGCATCCCAACGCAACATGGCTTGAAGGGGAACAAGGACCCGATAGTCCTGAGTTCACATTCTGGATTAAGATGCCTACGCTCCAGCCACATCTCACAGCCATACCTAAACACTCCCTGCTCTTTCACAGGGCTTGTACCTCTGCTGGGAATCCACAGACATTAGTTGAAATGCTCGCCAGTTTTTCAAGTTTTATCTTCCATAAGCTTAGGCTCAGCTTACCCAAAGTCCAGCTCATCCCTCAGCTGTGAACTTGGGAAACCCCTGTGAACTTGGGAAACCCCTGTGAACTTGGGAAACTTGGGAAGCCCCTGTGAACCCAGTAGTACAAGTGGCTGGATTGGCTGCTTTGTTTTTTTTTTTAATTTATCTGACTTTAGGTGGCAGTAAGTTGTGACAGACTAAACTTTCCGTGGACTAGTTGAAATTCAGACTTTTCAATTCCCTTCCTCCCTTGGAATTAGCACATGCCTGGTAAGGAATCCAAGGCATGAAATCAACATAAAATGCACCTAATATTCTTATGTCAAAAACTTAACACAAGGCATCAAGCTCATCAGTTCCAACTCTATTTTAAGCTACTTAATGGCCTAAAAAATAGAGATTTATGATTGGCAAGATCTATAAAGAAGCCTTAATCCATGAGCAACATTGCTTTAAAAAAAATATCTGGTTTACTTACTCTGCAATGGCCCAATTCCAGGTGTCTCGAGGAACTGTATGTTTTACAACATACCTAGTATGTGGCATCAACGTGATAAGAAAGGTGTTCGTGGTGCTCGTACATACGGTTTTCACCCAGATAGTGCAGGAAGGTACGATGTCACATAGCTCCTTCCTCGCAACAGGGTTTCTAAAATTCTGTTCAGAAAAGGCAAGGACAAGTTCAGCCTCTGAAGAAACTCAATTTTTAGTTCAGCATTTGTGCTGGGGTTATATCATATTATCACATATTTTCTTGGGCAGCTTGAAAATCTGAAATCATCAAACATAATATAGAAACATTTCCATAGTGCGTCCTACATACTGCCCCTCTCTCCTGGCTGTTTTGCAGTTTCTACAGAATAGGATATAGGTGAGGTTGCTAGCCTCTTGTAAGGCAAATATTTCATTCACATTTCCAGACAGAGGATCATCATTTGTTTGAAAACCATCTTATGAATAGTATTAAGGGAATAATACAGAATTCCAGAATTCAAAAGCAAGCTGGGAGGCGAATCACTCCCCCGTGGCAACCCTAACACTGTCCTGGGACAGATCTATTTAACACGACATGGTTTTGCTTTGCATAGCAGGGTGCACACCACTTCCAGCATCCCAGAAATTCCACCATTCGAGCATACTAAGGTCTGAATCAAGATGTCATTCCTCTTCTTCAGGAAGACGTTAAGATCCTCCATGATCCCCAGACACGTCAGTTGTTTAACAGTCTGAAGTCACTTTCTGCTGTGTGCGTTTTTAGAAGCACCACGATCCCCAGCCACCGCAGGAATCCAGCGATTCAGCTGGAGGGAGTCACCATCTAAGCCAGGAGCTTAGCCAGGAAGGTCAAGCAAGATGCACGAGGAATATTTTGCAGAATTCCGACGAGACAGGCAAGAGGAGGCAAGAGAAGGCAAGAGAAGACAAGAGAATTCAATGATGCATTGACTTTCATGGTAATGAGTGCTGCGTGTTGACAGATATATAAAATCAAGCCGTAAAATTAAGATGTTCCCACTTTTTACCTTCAATGTTTTTTCTAGACTCAGTGAGAGAATGGACTCCCTGTCAATCAGGCATTAGATTCAAAGCCTTCTCTAGTCGCTGAACAAGTTCTGGATTATGGTTTTGTATCGAAATGCCATTCCTAGCACCCCAGGGAGACAAACTGTCCATCAGCCTGCTGCAGAATTAGACAGCATGTGTATCCAGTTCCAGATGTCTGGTGAGAAGCCCAGTTTTGTTGGAGAAATACTTGCAGGACTTCACAATAACTTCTGTTGCATTTCTTGACCAGAATTAGCCAGTTTGGTTTTTTTTTAGCCTGGGGTTAATTACGAGCTCCCAAAAGATAAGGGTACCCAGTACTCGAGATGCTAACATGAACGACAATATCCTGCTACGACGACACACAGTGCTGATCCTGAGACAAAGACATTATTCTTAGGCTGTACCTATACCTGGGGACTCCACCCAAGTCAGCAAGCTGTATTATAAATAAAAAGGGGCTGTGGAGGTTGCTTGGTTGCAAATATAAGGAGCTCCACTGGTGTGAATGATGACAGTTTTCTTAAATACCCCAGGTTTTTGTAACAGAGCTCTACCACCCACTCCGAACAACTGTTTGCATCTCAAGCGCAGGCTACTCAGGTCAAGTCAAAGAAGCCAAGGGAAGCTCAGCAGAAACCCAAGACTCTCAGGAAATGAGGGGGTCAATGAGAAGGATCCTCACGTAGAAGCACCACCCTCGCCTGAAGCATTGTTCTTAGCACAATTAGACAACTATGCAACTTATTGGCCAGGTGCTGAATTTGTATATGACAACGAGAAGATTAATCACAGTAATTGCCTGTGATTGCACCCATCCTAGTTGAAATGGGTGCGGCCGGTTTACTTGTCTGATTAATTTAGTTGACTTTGATTAGCTTGCGCTCAGATCTGCACCTTGTTTCATTAAGCAGCGACCCATTTTATATAAAACATAGCAACCACACCGCACTTTCTCTTCTGTGACTTTTTTCCCTTATTTTGGTAGTGACCAGCACAAAGCCAGAGCCCACGTGCATGAGTCTAATTACAAAGAATGCCTGACAGTCTTTGGGTCCAGCCCAGATCGACCTGCTTCCCTGGGAGTCTTCATGGGTTTCATGTCAGCCCTTGGCTGTGCCATTTCACTGCCCTTCTACCAGAAGTCTATATAGCAGCTTCTGAAATCAGTTCAGGTCCCTTCTGTGCCAAACAACACCCTGGATCAGGAAAGCACCTCTGGTGAAGAGATCCGTGAGTGATTTTGGGAGTCACTGCTCATGGAGAGGTAAAAGTGTCAGCTGAGACCAGAAGAACATGCTTACCTGAAAATTTGGTTTCTGAATCTGCAGAAGATGCTGTTGGTTTCTCAGCTGGAGCCAGTTCCTCCTTCTGCCTGGTCCTATAAGCATCTCCAGATAAATCACTCCGAGTTGTTGTCCTTTGCAAGTCAACAGACCTTTAGGCCATACTCATGACCCCAAACGGACCTAAGCAGCAAAGCCTGTTCTTCACCATCAGCCAGGAGGGTGGGAAATAAAGTGTGACCATAAATGAAGGCGCTGCTGCCAATACCAATTCCAATCCCTTGCTCGTTCTTCTCTCCCAATCATGCTGAAGCTCACAAAATGCTAAAATTAAACATCTGATCTGGTAAAGGTATGTAACTGAAATGCAATCCAACATCACTAGAGGGCAAGGCATCATCAGGATGACTTTAAAACTGCAGTGTTCGTTGCAGCATTCCAGCATCATGACTCCTTTCACATCCCTGCAAAAAATCAACAATTTGCTTAATAACAAAATGTCTGGGCTTGAATGTTGGAGCATGAGATTCTGTCCCTCACCTTGGGCAAGTCAGGAACTAGATAATCTTTAAACGTGCCTTCCAACCCAAACGATTCTATGACTCTATGAACATTTCTGTCTGCATAACTGAAAATCCATAAATGAAAAGCAAAGAGATGTTGCATCGGTCTGCTCTGTGATGCGCAAAGGAATCGCACGCAAAACGGGGGATAGAGATTAAGAGGCCATTTCCTTCCTCTGTAACTGCCTCTAAGCAGAAAGGGGCAATTTTGAAGGTCTCTATTGAAATATTTTGTAAATGTACCTAAGTTTCAAAAAGGCTCTCACAGATGTGGTGGTGTTAAGACAGTGAGAATCGTAGAATCATTAAGGTTGGAAAAGACCTTGGAGATCATCGAGTCCAGCCATTAACCTAACTGCCAGGTCCACCTCTAAACCACAGTGTGGTAGCACACGTGCTGCAATAAGAGGGTTTAGGATATTTGTGCATTTTGAATGTGGAAAGCCAAGCTTTTAAAATCAGCATAATGAAGAGAAGCTAGTGACACCACTGCTGACAACAGCAAAATTACCTCTGGGTTTTCATAACTTGGTTGGATAAGGCACTGACCGGCCTGACCTAACTCAAATGTAGCTCGGCTACGAGCAGGGAGCAGGACTAAATTACCTCCAGAGTTTTCTTCCCTCTGTGCAAATATCCTGTGATATTTGCATTGCACGTGAAATGAAAGAACCATCTGCTGCAAAGGAGGTAAGTTTTACCCCGTCACTCAGGGATGGACCCAGGAGCACCAGCCCAAGGCAAAACAGTTGGAGGACTCTAAGCCACAGGGAAACTCTCAAATCTTCACAGAGTCACTGAGGATTTTAAAGAGCTTGTCGTAGTGTCTGATGTGTCTAAATTAGTTGTCACACCAGGAGTCCCTTTGCAAACCAGGAGTGAAGTATCACTAAACCCATGGATGTGCAATGGTCTGGCCAGAAGAATGAGGAGCTGCAAAGACAACCTAAACTGGTGGTTAAACATGAGGTCTTCTCTCAGGCACATGAATATCATTTCAGTGCTAGATGAACAAGATTTGGTCCTCCTGTCCCCTCTGTTAGCGTTCCTAGTGTAGAAGTAGATGAGTCTTTAGGCTTAGTGCAAGCCAGAGCTGTCAGGCTTTTTGAGTGGTCCCAACACTTCACCTGCCCAAAAGCACTCTTGTCATCCACTCGTGGGACCATTAGACACTGCTGCAATTCCCACCGAAACATTATTTGTCAAGGCCACTGCGCTGCAGTCAGTTTGACTGAAAGCTGGGGTTAGTGCTTCATTCCTTATCATTTTTGGCAGCTGGCATTCAGCAGGTGGCCTGACAAAGGGGAAGATCATCAAAGGCAATGGACAAGGCACCTCTTCCAGCCCCAGCTGCCATTCTGATGCAGAAAGAGCAAAGGTGTCTTTCAACCGTGACTGACATACACGTCCATTGGCCTGAGGCATCTTAAATTGACTCTAAGGTGATTAACAGGGCAGAATTAGCACAATGAGCCAGGGGAATTAAGGGCAAGGAGCTGTCCTTGAGCCAATACCATGTCTACATCTGCCAGAGGAAACCTGCAGTCCCAGAACTCAACTGGAAGCATAAATAGGAAACATTAACAAAGTCTCTGGTATTGTACATTGAATTAAAAAGCTCATGAGGTTCTGCGTGCCCACGTGAATATCACCAAAAGCTCTCTAAGTAGGACAGGAACAAGTGCTAGAGTTTTCACTGCAAAGCTTTCTAGGGACCACCTCCAACGTCTCTTTCAGCTTCCTTCTCACAGCTCCCCTCTCCGAGACAGTCCCATGGGGAGCTGGTTTGGGGCTTACTACTACTCCTGCACAAATTGCCATGAACCACTTTTCCGTCACTAAAGTTACTGGTAAGTAACCAGACATGTACCCGTGACTCAATTTTCCTGTTCTGCTAACCCAGCTTGATAGCTTCTCCTACAAAGGGAATCACTTCAAGTTCAACCTGGCCAAAAGAAAGCTAAGAATTACCTTTTCCTTCCCAAACTTTCCCTGCTCTCTGCTCCATTGTGCTCGCTGGCGCTAACACAGCTCCTGAGCCAAGGCATCCCTGTCAGCTCAGATTTGCCCTTCTTCCCCTCACATCCAGCCCACAACTAGACCTAGTCTCATTTTCTCCACGTTCTCTTTCCCTTCTAATCCACCTGCAAATGAGCTCTTTCACTTCTCTCTTCTTCAGGTTGTGCACTGCATACCTGCCATCTCACCAGTGAATTCCTACCGCGCTATGAATTCTCCCACCACCTCCCATCACACCAGCGATCCGGCACAAGTTCCCCTCCAAGAGCGTAGGCCACTCCGTCTTGCTGCTTCTCTCTGATTTCGTCTCCTTTCACGTTCCCTCTCTTGCCTCCTGACACTGCCCACTAAATAATACCCTATTTAAAGCTTTCCCTGTTCTTCACCTGAATGCCTTCTGGCACACCGTGTGCCCGGATCCCCCGTGATGGAGGGACCCACAGAATATACTATTGCTTGATAAGTAGGGAGGGGTTGGTGTCTTTGGACACCTGCTGTCAAGAGGATGCTGAAGATCCTTTGCTGCATAGCCAAGCTCCGTGGTGCACAGGCTTTGCAGCTGCTTTACCGCAGTTCCCTGCGGCACACATCAGCTCTCATAGAAGGGACCTCACTGTCCACCGAGCCCTGTCCACTTGCCCTCAACACAAAGTAGGTAATGGCACGCTTTAGCCTTCTACTTGACCTAGCCCCCAGCAACAAGCATGCAACTACAGCGTTTCACTGGTGACCAAAATTTGAAGGGTATCATTACAGCTAGAGTAAGCAGGGCTAGAAGGCACCTTGCTCTCCATCCAACTCATCTCTTGCAAATGGGAATTACCCCACCGGGGGCCTGTTCTGGCTTCTGATAATCCTGTGAATATTATGTAAACCAGCACAAAGTCCATCTGCCTTAACAGGTTGGCTAAAGTCAACCTTTCAGCTCCTTTCAGCTCAGCCCAATAACCCTTGCACAAACATGGAAATATTGACATGATAAATAGCAAAACTGACCTCTTGGCTTCCAGCGGCAGTGGCACCACAGGGAGCGCTCCTATAAGGAACGTGTTGCCTTGGCAGAGCTGACCAGCCCCAGCCCTCAGCGCCACATGCACATTTAGAGTTGTGCCAGGACATTGACTTCTTCCTGGCAAGGCCACGATCCCCGAATTTCTGAAATTACTGGAATTTCCCCCCCCGGCTGATATAGCGTTGTCTGTTCTGCAGTAATCCTCACTGGTTTCATACATTTGTCATAAAAGAAGGTCACTAGTCATCACGAAAGCTTTGAAATAGCTGACTCTCTTGAGGCCGTCTGCTTACTTCTTCCCTTCTTGTCTGCACCTGAAGCAAACAAAAAAATCTTTCATTTGTTGGTTCCTGGAAACACACAGCTCTCTGCACAGTCGATCAGGCTGTCCTGACATGCACAACAACAGCCTGATTTACAGCCCTGTGCAAACCTTGAGTAACTTTGAAGGCAGGGTGAAGGACAGGACCAGCAGACCCAGGGAATTGCCACGAGCAACCAAATCGCTAGGTCCCTTATCCTGGTTTCTCTCTTCTTGCCATTCAAAGTCTGCTAGATTCTGCACTTAAACGTGTATTAACATCTAAGTACCTAAAAGCACCTCATTGTGCACAACACTAACGCCCACCAGAGACATAAAATATCCCTGTTCTGTTCCAAACCCAAGCTCTTTTGCAGGCCAGGTTAAAATGCCTCATTCTGGACCTGCAGACCCTTCTCCCGGCCGTGAACACAGGCACAAATGCTCAGAGCCCCACATATAAGCAGACCAAATATATCAAGCATACATATACACCTTATCACTCCTACTAGAGCTCTAGATAGAAGCTGTCCTAAACGGTGCACCCCAAATATTCACCTCATGGTGGAAACTAATCATCTCCCAGTTAGACAGATGGGGGAAGTGAAGCTCCAAGACATGCGGCTGAACTGATACCACCCGGGATAATCTACTCGAGAACTGGTGTAGGAAAAAACCACAGGAAGATCGCTGGTCCCTTTTGCTGTAACTGCCAGACTATTCGTGTTGTGGTGCCACGCCAAAATGCCTCACGTCCTGCGAATGTGGTTATTGGCAATACCAACAAACACCAGGGGCTGCTGACGAAGATGCCGGCGGCCCAACGGACGTGCTATCGAGCTACGTGTACATTCACCCTGGTGCATCTAGATATCTATAGTACTCCTACACAACATCATTACTTAAGTTGGCCAAGCCTCTCTGCGTGGATTGTCACAGAGACGACTGAGGACCGCTGTCCTTCACAGCATACCCTTCTCTGGTCCTACAGTTCCTAGGGCATCTCCAGGGCAAACAGGCAGTCCATTCCCACTTGCCCTTTCCCTCATCAGCTCCAAGAAGAGATCAAGGTCACACACACGTGCTTTTCTGCTTACAGAGCATGAGAATGCAAGGGCGGATTGCACAAAGGCCGATTTATGGACACGGAACTCCAGCCCTGATATGAAACCATGCCTTTATGCCTTATGGCAGGGGAAAAAGGATTTAGGAGGGAGAGAGGAAGGAAAACAAAATCCTCTCCGATGGTTTTGCTCATTGTCCTTCAAGCAAGTCAAACACATCTGCAAATACAGATGTTTGAGCTACCATCCCTTTGAAGCTCTTTTTTGGCCCAGGACAGGCTAGCAGGCCCTACGTTGTGGGGCAAATGGGCGCAAGGAGAAATGCTATTCATACAGCAGCGTGTACAAGAGGACCCAGAGACTGTTCAAAGGACATGGAGAGGGTCTGGCAACTGGAGCATGGTTTATTTCTCAGAGGGAAAACAGCAGGAAAGCTCTGGTGGAAGAGGTGGGCAGACGGGGATAAGGGACAGGGCTGATGTCTTCTCAGACCATGGAAGCTTAGGAGCCAACCTCGTGTTTCAGCTCCCAGCTGCAGGAAGGTTTCCGAACAGCAATCCCCACCGACTCCAGCGAGGACATTACACCTACAGACCCAGACAGAGCAAACCATTCACAGTCTCTCACCTGGCCGTCCTCATTGCTTGGCAACGTTCCTCAGGCTTAACCTTGAAGAACTCCAAATCCTTCCTTTCCATTCCACGTCCCAGGCTTACCCTCCCGTTGCCTAAGGAGAACAGCACCCATCTAACACCAATTCCCATGGCCAGCAGCAGAGGAAGGCTGCAGAAATACACCTGCCCAGAGGCTGCAGAGGACAGGGCAGCCCGGTGTGATGCCTTCACAGAGGCAGGAGGAGAAGCAAAGTGGGAGCCTGGAGATGCTCCGTTGTGGCCCGGCGGACAGGGCAGGAGGACAGGCCCTGCCTGGTCTGCCTGTGCCCTCTTGTGGCTGCCTGACCACGCTGCACAGGGTCGGAGCAAACCTCCGGGGAAAAAGAGAGGCAACTCTTGCAAAGAACGAAAATTTCTGTATTACTTTCTAATACAGACTCTGTAGGATCCTAAAAAAAAAAATATTAAAATTGATATCCCACTCTGGAGACAGCTCTCAATTCAAAATTTAGCTGCGTAACGCAGCTGAGGAGCTGAAAAGCCCAAAGCCGCTTTACAGTCACCTGAGCACAGCCCATGCCGGAGCCACCAGGGAAGGGACGCGCAGACACAGCTTTGAGTTTGGCAGAAGGACAGCCCTTCTGATTACTCCATCCTATCTGCTGTTGGCTGCCTGCCGTCTCCTCCTTGAAGCCCCCATCCATCTATCCAGGGGAATTTGGTCTGGCTCTCCTGGCAGCTCCCCTCCGCTCACACCCCTGCTCTGGCACGGAGGGCACGAGCAGGACGGGCAGACACCACCAGCTCCGTTCCTGCTTTGCGATAGCCACTTGGTTCCCTTCTCCATGCCCAGATGACGTGTCCTATAAAATAGTAACACCATGTGAAAAATGATAACATCATTTTAGAAAAAGGCAGAGGACCTTTGGGTAAGCTGTTATCTGTTGGGGTTCTCCACATCCCAGAGGTGGCAGCCCCTTCCTCTGGGCGCTTGTCGAAACTGAGCCGCCTCCAGTGCCGTCGCTCCCTCCCGCAATGGCAGATGCCAACGAGTGCGAATCCAGCCAGGGAAAATTTTACGCACCCTCACTGACCAGGGAAATCTGAGCGCAGCAGTGAGGGACCACTCATCCCATCGGAGGGAGGCAATGCCCACATTTACACCGGAATGGAAAGGGATGACAGGGAGATTTGGGGGCCTGGCTAAGAGCGACTCCAGGCACTCTGGGTAGGGAGGATACAGGACCACAGCTCCTGGCTTTAAACACAGCATGGAGAAGGTCGTGGCGATGTTTCTGTCACACTGAGTGCCAGTGACTGGCTCTCAGGCTTGCAGGCCAACAGGAAAAACAGCGAAGGCCTGACCACCCTGCATCAAGCGCAAACCCAGAGGAAGGCCGTGGGGGCTCAGCGGTTCGTTGCCCCATGCTGGGGAGAACCCCGGCACCGCGCACTCACCCTGGGGTGAGACACAAGGTTCCCTGGGGCCAGTCTTTCTCTTCCTCATCCTCATGGAAGTTTACCTTTACTGGAAAGAGCAGCCCCAGATCCCAGAACCGCTACTACCATGAGGTCTAATGCTGTTTTCCGCTCTGGCATTCGTTTCTGTTTCGTTTCCCAAAGGTCTTTGATGTTTTGCTTTTTCCCCTCCGCTGCCATCACCAAGAGATGATGACAAGAGATCTTCCATGTTAACATCCACAGCTAAAGGCAGGAGAGCAAATCATTTTAGCGAAGCCAGAGCGACCCAGCTTCTCAACCTGCAGAGTCTGAGAGCTGCTGCGGCGGCAGGGCCGGCGCGCGCTGCGCCCACCACCAGCGGGCATCGCTGCCTTCTGCTTGCCTCTGCTGTGGCACAGAGAGCTGCACATGGGCTGGGGCCGGGGAGACTCCTTTAAAGGACAAGGAAGGGCCTGCAGGAGCTGGATCTACCAAGGAAAGGCAGCCTTTTTCAAACCAAGTTGCAGCTAAAAGCAGGGTGAATTACCTGAACAGCAGGAGCAAGTTCAGTCCCCAGTGCTGCTACAGCTCATGCTTGCCAGCTCCTGCCTTTGCGTCCAAAGCCCCGGGCCCCCGTGCAGCCAAGGGAAGACCTGCCAAAGAGTCCGTGATCCAAAAGCCTCCAGAAAAGAGAAACGTTCACTCTGCACCACGAAGGGACCATTGGCACTGGCAGCTTCTGAAAGGTTCCCACCACAGTTCTGCCTCCACCTGATAAGGAAAGCAGGAGACTGCTCAGCCCTGCAAGGAAAGGAGGAGGAAGATCCTTGAATTAACCAGCCTTCGGGACAGCCAGCGTTATCCCACGAGCCGGTAAACTGAACCGGACCACGGCTGAGCTGGGAGAGACCTCAGCCTCGCTCAGCGAGAACCACGCAGGCCTGCCTTGTCACGAGAAAAACCTGGGATAAAACTCCGTTTGCTGCCAAACCACTGTCCCTGGGTCCCTGGCGAAGTCAGGAGCAGCCAGCTACAGCAGGAGCAGGCTGAGGAAGAAAAGCGCTAGAAGCCCAGTCCCTTAGGACACGCGGCGGCAAGAGAAGCACAGAGCGCAATGCCAGCCAAGCTTTGGTTTTTCTCTTGGCTACCGAGCACACGTGCCCCAAACAACCCAACCCTAGAACGGCAACCAGACCTTTAAAGAGGTTAGTAACTAATGTTTATTTTCCTTTATTAAAGAGCAGGGTGCAACCAACCCGCTGTTAACGGAGTGACTTCATATTAATTTACCAATTGTTCTCTCTGCTTTGTTTTAAACGTAAGACAACCTCATACAATGCATTTCTCCAATTCCTTTCATCTCAAAGTGCTTTACAAAGTGACACTGGGGGAAAAAAAATCCCACAAACCCAAATGTCTCCTACATAGAGAGATCACCTCATTCCCAGTGCCGCAGTGCAGCCACGACTGTTGTGCAACGTAGCAGCTAATGGCCCAGGATGACTTGTAGAGATCAGAAGGTCAGGGGGAACAGACACAAGGAGAAGCTGGCAGGGACAGAATTTATCTGAGCTGAAATCTGCAGCTGGGAAAAAAAAACAATTCTATTTTCTCCTCTAGAAAAGCTGATGTCAAATTGCCACAAGTCTGCAGACAGCACCAAAAGAGATGCAGGTTTATCGCTAGCTCAAGACCCAGCCAGACTCTCACCCAAAGATGTATTTTCCAGGCTTTTACTCCACATTTGAAAGATATTCCTTTGGTGAAGAGTAGATTTACGCACTCACCTAGCTAGGGTGAGCAGCACGAGCTGGGGCACTCAGCTGCGGGAAGCAAAAGCAGAACTGGGGTGGTAACAACTCGGCCGTGGAGGTCAGCCCTGTCTGAGCTGAGGGAGGTGGGTGCAAAGCTGGTATGTATTGTCAGGAAGGTGTTCTCCCAGCTCTGGGGATGACAACTCACGTTTCACATAGCTACTAAACCTTGGCAAACAATACCACATGCCAGGATAGCTATAAGGAAAGGAGTCCCCTGAGGAGCAACTCGGCAGCATACTGTGAGTGTGCTCAGTGACAGGAAAGCTTGTGCTCATGGGCATCTTCTACAGGAAGGTTTCCTCAGATCTGCTGTGAAGCTGTCTTCATATTAGGTTCCAAACCAAAACTTTTGCCTTCCCTATTCCTCCCTCCCCTGGACAAAAACAGAGCAGCTCGGTTTTCTTCCACGGAAGATACAGAGCTCCTACTGTAGCACCTCTTAGGAGAGGATGAAACTTAATGGAGCTGAGGATGGTGATCCGGTTCTGGGCACAACTTGCTCAGATGGGGGTTATGATGATGGCAGAGGGACAGGGTGACATGCCAGTCAAGCGTGCAGAAATGCCAACGTGAGATGAAACCCCCAGGGTGGGTGGTGGCTGAGCTGATTCCACAGTCACTGAAAAAAAAGGCTAAACTGGCTACAAAACACTGTCATGGCTTTAACGCAGTTCTGTACAAACCTGGGCCTGAGCTCAAGCTGTAGAGCACCTCCGCTTCACAGCAGCTTTAGTGACATCCTTCCCAGCACATCTGAGGCATACAGGAACTGCAGCCACATCCCTCATGTGCACACAAAGATGTCTCAAATCTCCTCACTGGGGACGGCAGCCCAGAAGAAGCGGCGTTTCCCAGTGGACATGCATCTCTAGGTCTGCTGCAATACCGGGGAGGAAATCTCAGGGCCTCAAGACTGCACCCAGCCTGCGCACGCTCCTTCTGGAGACAAAGAACTCAGCCTGGGACCATGGTTTCTATCTAAACAGTGGGGCCAGTACTGCCCAAAGCTACCCTGAGGGCAGGAACAGCTCAAAGGCATCTGTCTGGGGGTGAGGTTTGTACCTAAGAACACCACAGGGGACTCCTGCACTGAGGATTGTCACAGGGCACCACCTGTGAAGGTCTGCATCTGCCTGTGACAACTGCAGCAGATTCTCTAGACCAGGAGAAAACATCCCGCAGACTGCGGCCACGCTGCAGCCAGCTGCGAGTTATGCAGTTTCCCTCCTCACTTTCTTCTGCCGATGGCCCCAGGTGCACAGCTCCGGCCTCTGCTCCGGCTGTTCCCCCAGCCTGGGGATTACCCAGTGCCAAATCGCAAGCACAAACACAAATCCCGCTTCGTGAGTTGGTTGGCAGAGAGCTTCTCGTGCAGGCTCCTTTAAAAGGAGCAAGGAAGTACTTGGAAACAGGCTGTTCATGGCTCTCCAGAAGATTGTTGTGTGCTTCTGGCATTTACAGGGCCGTGAGGGGAGTAAGTGGTTGGCAGGACCTAGGTGTGTGGCTGGACACAGCACCCTCCACCCCAAAGAATGAGTGGAACAGACGGACAGACAGCCAGCATCTGTCCTGAAAGACTTGCTTACAAAGAAGGTCCAGGACTCCTGCCCTGCACAGAGCTGGCCTCAGACTATGCCAAAGCAGACTGCATATAAAAACAAAAGTTTAAAAAAAATGGATATACACTGCATATAGGAGACTCCAAAGAGGACAGTCTGTAGACGGCCACCCCAGAGCCGCCAGGGCCAGCCCAGCTCCGAGGGGGTAGCTTGGCAGCTGCGTTCCAGTCACAGTTGGAGAAGTGGGACAGCTGAAGGTGGAACTTGTGCTTCTTGCTCCTTGATCAGCTTCAGGTGGAGGGAGGGCGGGGAGTAAGGCCCACTGCAGGAGCGGCACGGCATTCATCTGTTCGGCAGACTATGTTTGACAAGCCATTCATACAGGAGCAGTTTCCTTCCATGCTCAGGCGTCTGCTTACATCTCACTGGGATAAAACCCAAGTTTGGCCAGAGACATCTCTCTCCGGAGCCGCATGACCTCCCAGTACATCAGCTCCACTGCAAAGCAAAATGGGTATGGGGAAGAGAAGGAAAAAAAAAAACCACCAAAAAATCAGTAAGCAGGGCACAGCTGGACCCCACCTCCTGTTACGCTGTGCTCTCAGTGCAGCCCAGCCAGGCTCATCCCCAAAGAGAGGGAAGCAGACGTGCTGGAGGGTCCAGCAGGACAGGCCCCTCAGGTCAGCCCTTACCAGCTCCACCCCAGGGCAAAGCTCCCAACAAGCTGATGAGCAAGGAAAAGGTGCATCTGTTCCTCCTGCTCATGCTTTTCTTTTGTCATTTAACTGTTTCTAAAAGACATAGGGAGTTCGGGATACCCCAAGCTGGCCCCATTCCTGCCACGCTAAATAGGACCCTCTTAATCCCTCCCAACGGCCCACAGAAGGCATCCCCACCGCAGCCAGCTGCCATCCCCACTTACCATCCTGCCTCACCAAGCCCTGCTGGATATAGCGAATGTATGTGAAAAAGTTGCACACCGCTGTGATCTGAGGGAGAGAGGGGGAAAAAAGAAAAAGTCAGCTACGGAACTGCTTTGCTTTGCACAGCACCCAGCAGCAGAGCAGGAGAGCTCTTAGTGTTCGGCACCTGAGAAATAGTACCACGTACCACCAGATGGAAAGAGATAGGAAGAAAGCTGGCAAAAAAAAAAAAAAAAAATCCAAATTCTGGGCATATGCAATCCCATCCCAAGATATTACACTATCCATGAGACACACTGTGGAAGAACTCTAATCTACTGCAGGTTTGAGACATAAGTAATCACTACTTAATGTGGCAGCAAAGTCCACGATCTTCCTTCAAAGAGCACTGTTCTCCGACCGAATGAATATCTTTGGAGTCAAAGGTTTGTGCAGAAAGCGTGTGTGCAGGGAGGTAAGGGTGTTCATGACACATTACTTCGGTGCCAGTGACAAAAATTAGTCAACTTAAGTCCATGCACAAAACCAACTTTTTGTCTCAGAAAGTCACATGTTGCAGGATCAGCTCTTCTGATATGCAACTCAGGAAAGAATAAACTTCTAAAATGCTCTATTGAATCATAGCCCCAGCAGCAACATTAACAAATCATTCACCTTCTCCCTTCCCTCCAAAGAAAGGACAGCTTGTTCTCATAACCATTTGAGTCACTGATCTGTACTGGAACAGTAATAAGAGCCAGCATTTAAAGAGCAGAAAATTACTGTGTTTTACAAAGGAGAATTAAAAAATAATAATAAAGCAAAACAATCAAAGCCCTGTACTGAATCACTCCATGGAAAGCGAACATGCTGAAGACAACTTGCCTGAAGAAACATAAGGCAGAGCACCAGAGCACAAGGCAGGGCTGGAGACCTGCACCCTAGTCATCGACCAAGAGTCACCTCGACTCCAGGAACAAATTCAAGCCCCTCCTCTGTGTCTCTGTCAGTTTGAGAGCCCCCAAGAGCTCCTCCATCTCAGGGCTTGGAACAATTTTGGAGGGTGGAGGCACCCTGGGAAGGTGGAAGACTCACCCTGGCCCTGCAGGATGGTGAAATGTAGTAGTAATTCCCAGAATCGCCCAGCATGATGCGGTGCTTGCAGGTCCTGGGGAGGCCACTCAGAGCACATTTCCTGCAGACAAAGAAAAAACACTTCAGCCTTCAGCAATCTGGCGGCACAGCAGAGCACAGCAATTCAACAGCCCCAAGACTATCCCCAAGAGGTGGAAGTGGGAGCTCAGAAGCCAGACGCTGTGTCAGTTCAGCATGAAGAAAATATGAGCCTTTTGCTCCTTGAAAGATTTGATAAATGGCAAGTTTAGGAGACCTCAGGCTAAATATCTGGAACCATGAATTATTTCATGCCCAAGCAAACCAAGGCTGTACCCTTTCCCTGGCAGACAGCCCAAAATAAAACCACATAAAATATTAAAGAGGTGAGGCTGGAGCAGAGCATAACAAAAGTCATCTGGTCTCTGCACATCTCCTCCATGTTCCAGGCAAGGCTTTTGCTGAAGGCGTTCTGCTGAGGTGTATCAGCTTTCCTGGTGGGATGCAAACACGCTGGCTGGGGACCAAACCTGGCCTCAAAACAGGTAAATCCAGCATTTGAGCAGAATTTGCTCAGGCTGAGAACTCAAAACAAGCCACACCGCAGCCTTTATGCCAGGCTCCTATTCATTAATTTGGGCCTGATTCGGACCTACACTAGTTGAAGCCACATGGAGTGACTTTGTACTGACTCCAGGGGCCTTTGGATAAGGCGTGCAGTTCCTAAGAATCCCTTCTTGTGCAGACAGGGAAGATGCTTGGCTTCACAACTGTAAGGAGACTTCAGACCGACTGAAGAAAATAGTCTTTTCAAGACAGCTCAGCTCCCAGGAAGACCACCAAAAGATGTAACCAGCAAGGGTGCAGCATGCCTCTGTTTTCTTGCCATTTCCTTCCATTATTTGCAAGACGAATGGTTCCCAGCACCAGCCAGTTGCCCTTCCTTCATCACCACTGAAAGCAGCAAAGCAGAATTTTCTGCTGCATAGTCATCACCACATTCCCCAGAGACTTAGTGCTTGCATGGTGGGAAGGGGGACATCACTCCCCAGCTGCAACAAATTGCTTGGTGGGCCATGGAAGATGACAACACGTGGGAGCAGATGTTTCAGAGAGCTCTGAGCATGTCTCTGTGCTTGCTTTCCACTGCTATCAAGGCAATTATTAGCCAAGAATGGAAGCATGGGCTGTAAGTGTTTAGAGGCAATGAGAAGTAATCATTGTCCAAATATTAACACAACCTACAGGGAACAAATCCTCAGAAGGTACAGGATGACTGACACCTTTGTAAATGAGATACTTTTAAGAGGTCCTAAATTTGAGCACTGCAGTGCCCTGGGAAAAAAGAGACTCCTGCTGGTCACTCTTGGCTTGGGTGGTACCATTTGGTGTAACCCCAGCTATCACAGCTGTAGCTAGAAGTAACCTAAACCACAGCATTTGGACACCTGCCCTTCAGCACTCTAGGCACCCCAGGGTGCTTTGCTGGGCATGCCATCATGAAAGCCAGTTGTCTTCAGCACCTCCTGGCCAGCATTTTACCCTGATGCTATACAGGCAATGTCACATCGTGGCCAACTCAGTCCCTGCCCATCTAGACTCCTCAAACTGTTGCACTGAGAACTGCACAGTAGGGTACAGAGAAGTAGGTCTGGCAGGTCCCAGCCTGGGGAGGGACCCCAGCTTTCTCCTTTCTGGCCCACAGCCTGTCCAAAGTTGCCATAAAAATCAGTGGTTTGCATCTGGAAAACAAAGGGGAACACATTCCTTTTGGGTCCTTTATTGCCAATAGCAAGATTCCTTACCATCCTGTCTGGGTGGAAATTAAACAGAGTTAAAAAGTTAGCTTAGTTCAGCTCTAGCCTCAAAGGTGCTAAATTGCACTAAGTTTAGTAACTTGTTAATGGATTAGAGATCTTTGATCACTGACTAAAAAATAAACACTTCACTTACGTTACAATTTGTGACCGGAACCCACTGTGAAGACATAAAAAAAAAATCAAAAGGAAACCAGTAAGGATAAACACAGGATGGGTTGTTCTTGGAACAGGCCTGACACATACTCATGGAACAATTTGCCTAGAGATGACAGAAAATGCAGGAGAGAGGGGTAGGAAAACTGCATGCCAGCAGCATTTACTGTTACAGGAACACCTTCGCTTACAAGTTGCTCTGCTTGAAGGTAAGGGAGGGAAGAACAAAGAGAGCAAGCCCTGACTGAACTTAAATTCAACAGCTGAATAAAATCCCCTATCTTCATCCGGAATATCATGTCACTCCTGCTAGCGCTCCTCTTCTTTGAGGCAACCTCAAGTTGTCTGTCACATCAGATACAGTCACGCAAGCTCGGCAGCATCCATAGCCCCAGTTCTGATGGCAAGGTGACAGCATCAGGTGGGGAAGGTGATATGCAGCAAGAGGAGATCTCTTCTGACCTAGGCTCAAATCCACCTGGTGCATCAGCAAGGTTGGGAGTGCAAGGGGAGCTTAAACCTCACAAGATGCAAGAAGATGAGATAATGCAGCTCTGACTTAATCCTTTCACCCTAGGTTATGCAAACACGCCTTCAGAGAACATTAAAGTTGCTACCTTAAGGGAAAAAAATAAACAAACCTCTCCCAAGCCAAGGGCACTAACGCGTCACTAGGTTATCCCCCAAAACAGTCAACTCCAGTACATCAGCTGAGCTGAGCTAATTCCCCTTAGAATCATAGAATCATAGAATCATCAAGGTTGGAAAAGACCCTTAAGATCGAGTCCAATCGTCAACCTATCACTGCCAAGTCCATCTATACCATGTCTTCAAGCACCATATCTATACATTCTTTAAACACCTCCAGGGATGGAGACTCAACCACTTCCCTGGGCAGCCTGTGCCAATGCTTGACCACCCTCTCGGTGAAGTTTTTCCTAATGTCTAACCTAAACCTCCCCTGGCGCAGCTTGAGGCCGTTTCCTCTCGTTCTATCACTTGTTACTAGGGAGAAGAGGCCGACCCCCACCTCGCTACAACCTGCTTTCAGGTAGTTGTAGAGAGCAATAAGGTCCTTCTCATGTAAAGAGTTGAGCTGAACTACCACTGGTCATAGGCGAGGAGAACACTCAGCTGAGCCCTTTGAACTGTTCAACTCAACTGATTGAGCGAGGCCTGGCCAAACTCCACTAGATGGTACAAAAAGACCAGTAGCAAGGAGAGGACAAGAGAGCATAAGCACGGTTCCTTACTTCGGCCCACCGCACTCTTCTGCTGACACCTTCACCACAGGCAGTGTCTGGGAAGCAACCGGCTCAATGGTGAGTGTATTCTGCTCCACAGCCACTCGCACCAGCTCCGACAGCTGCAGCAAAGAGAAATGAGTTCAGATACGAACGTGCAAAGGTCACCACCATAAAGGTGCAACTTTGGTGCTGCCAGACTGTGCAGCTTTTGTCCTCCTTTTCCAGCACTCACCTCCTGCTTAGTGAAGTCCAGACAAGGTCCTACATCTTCTCGATAAATTCTGTCCAGGAAGGAGCAGGATTTATCCAAAGTTGGAGATTCCTTCCAGGCCTGGAACTCAGCAAATAAAATGGAGTCGACCTGCAGCAAATGTCCAAGAGGAGCAGGAAGAGGGAAGGTGGGTGGAGGGCGAGATACCATATCAGAAGGTATCTGTTACCGTGCAGGTAACCTAACTATGAAACATCTGCTTTGGCATCTAGAAAGGCTCAGACATCACAGAAGTGGCTGAGGGAAGCTGGCTTGCTCCAAGGATCTTTCATCTCCCACCCAGCAGTTCTGTGCCAGACTGACACAGCCATACTGGGCTTATTCTGCCTAAAACCTGCAGGCACCTCTCTATCCCATCTTCCTCCAGGACAGGGCAGCACCTCTGCTGCAGGAAAGCCACCACACAACCATCGAACAGACCAAGCGCCCGCTCAGCCCATGGCAGGAATGACGAGAGGAGTTGAATGGCAAAGCACAGTGGCAATGGCACCCAGGACACAGGAGGCAGGAAAGGATTGCTACAGAAAAGGATGAATTGGAAAAAGCTACTAATAAACAGCCATCAGCAGGACTACATTCAGTGAGCCCAAGTATGAGCTCACAGGGTATGCCAGCCCTTCAAAGACCACTCCAAGCCCAGGACTCTGGTGTTTGGGGAGTCACAGAAGTAATGGGAACACTGGGCAGCCACACAGGCTTGCAGAGGCAAGCTGATTGTAGGAAAGGAGGTCTCTCAGAGGGAACTCAAAGAGTAGGAACAGCTTTCCCCATTCTAATGTCTGCTTGTTGCCTTTTACAGGTGGGCCCGCAAGCATTATCACTGCTCAGCAGAAAAGGACCCATGCCCTGAGCCAGCAGGAAGGTTGCTCCCTCCATCCCTGTCTGGCTGAAAATACTTCAGTCCTGGAGACTCTCTGGGACCTGACATTGAAACCCCAGATGGATCATTAGCGGAACGACCAACCTGACTGACAGGCCATCTCCTTAAAAGGCCAGCAAATCCTATTAAAGCTACCAAAAGGAAAAACAAAACTAAAGAAACCCTGCTGAGCAACACAAAGAACGTAAGTGAACAAAGCTGAAAAAGGTCTGCCTTCTAGCACACTCGCTCTAAGCTGCGGAGACTGCTCACCTGGTACCAGGAGACAGCTTCAGAGCCACAAGATGGAAAAACAAATTGAGAAAAACACAAAACCAAAACAAAACAAAAAAAATGGAGGTTAGCATAAAAGGAAGCTAGAACTGAAAGGCTGGAAGCATGAGAGGCGGATGGGTCCCACCCCTCCCCAGTGCTGTCCAGAAAGGTTACCTGCCGCAAGGATGAGGAAGCATCTGCCCCCAAGGCCTGCCAGCTTGGTTCATAGATGATGTGGATAGCCTTCCCAGGGATGATACAAAGAAGCAGAGAGAGGAGAGCGGGTAACCCAGACTTTGAGGGCAGAGGAAGAGACAGACAGTGAAGGAAAAGGTTTAGAGGGACAAGCAAGAAAGGGAAGTAAAAAACATGAGACAAGACAGAAGATACAAAGAAAGGCTCAAGTCCTCCCTTCCAGGGAAATAAGTGTGCTGCTCGAGACATCACGGGGCCACAAGCCACACCTTTTAACTTCAGCTGGAGGTGCAAAAAGGGAACAGAAATTCTGTCATTTTTAGGCTCAGTTTAAGATGGGGCACATTTTTTCCATAGAGCACCAAGCACCAATTCTCTGAATGCCGGGTTCCCTTTGACCACCTCTCACATAGCCCACTAAGGAATTTGAGGGATGGAAATTACCAAGTTAACAAAAGAACATCCCACCCTTGATACACAAAATTATTAGTTGCTTTGGAAGCTGTAGCCCTGGGATTTTAAGCCCCAGGATATCTGCACCATGTGGAAACTACCTGCACAAAGAAACGAGAGGTCCAAATCTTTAACAAGCACGTCACTTACAAGAGCCAGCGTTTCTCTAAAGATTGTCAACATGAGCTTTGCTGAGGCTGAGCCAAGAACAGCAAAATGAACTACCCAGTGGGCAAAAGTTCTCTCTGCTTACTGTAGGCAGAGGGCAACTGCTACAGGGTAGTCAGTAGTTCACCGAACTGGGCTCTCAGTTTGGAGCTCCTCTGTTCTGACTGGAGGAATGGTTAGCATCGGGAGAGGTCACAGGACCTTAAAAAGATTAAAACCTTTTTTTTCCTAGCCTTCAAAGCAGCTTCTAGCTGACTGCATTTGACTCCAACTTCCAGCATATCTGGACTGTTCCCTGCTTGACCAAGAGAAACCAGGGCATCAGGGCTTCACAGCTACTGAACTGATTTTTTTCCTTTGGCTTTCTTTCTAACATAGCCTTTGTTCCTCTCTGCCTGTGAACAGAGTTAAAGATCTTCATCTGTCGTTGCTATTGCTGTCTCAGGACAACGGCTACAGCTGACGTTGCCTGCAGCATTTAATCCAAACTCTAGCAACAAGAGCACTGCGCGGAAGCTGACAAGGCACATTCATTGAATCCACTGCCAAAAGCAGACATTACCAGTGTTGCCAGCACAGTCCTGTTTGGTGAGGGTATTAATTTCACAAGCGGCCCTTCTGCATATGTTCTCACACAAGCCAAGTGACCAAGTGCCTTCGTGTTCCCTCCACAATTCGTCATGACAGAAGCCACAGCTCCCAAAAAATCACTAGGGAGACATATTCCCCCACCACATTCTCATTTTCCTTCTTCCTGACCAAGCGCCATAAGCCGCCTCCTTTTTGCTTCCCAGGACAGCTGTGTACACATCTGGCTAGTGGAAAGTTCCCAGACGGAAAGGTCCTGCTCACAGGAAGAAGCGTTACTTACACCCATGGTCACAGCAGGTGGGGGACTATCAAAGGATCACCGAAAGGAATTAAACAGGGTTTGTTTGAAAGATATTCACAAATGCTTTGTATGCTTCTCTGCCCAGTTCCTTCCAGTGAGGAAGGAATTAAATATTATTAATTAACGTTCTGCAAAGAAGAGGAAGAACATGCTCAAGAATACAGAACAAGTGACAGAGACCACAAGTTGATGGACGTGTCCTGGTGTCCAAGCCAGACTAGGCAGGGAGAAGAAGCAACAGCAAATCACGCCAGAACAGGTAGTGGACTCAACTGCCAAGACGCAGCAAACAACTGGCTTCTGCTCAGCAGCTCCTGACATATCCCCTCTCGGCACTGGTAACTCCTGGATCTGTCCATGCCCTCCAGGGATCCCTCAGCTGTCCTGACGCAGCCTTCAACACGCTTCCCAGAAGAGGAAATCTCCACAAATGGAAACCCTCCAGAGCCTGCCTCAGCACAAATTTAGGGAACAAGCCACTACTGCACAAACAGCTTCTCCCACCACTGAAACCACAGAGCTCTCCAGGAAGCCCAACTCGGAAGCCGCACAGCTCCCTGAGCCCAGTGACAGCAGTGGCTCCAAGGCCGATGCAGTGAATGGCCCTCACCCACCTCTTTGCACTCATGGCTGACTGGCTCTGGAGTCACATTCTGGCTGGCAGCTGAGACCATTGCGCTGCTGGTGCTTTTGTTTCGCCCATGGCCCTTCCTGAAGACAGCTTTAGAAGGGCTCTGGAGCTGAGGGTGCAGCTCCCGGTTTGGCGAGGAAGGTGTGGATGTGATCACCAGCGTCTTCAGAGCTGTTACCTCTGCTTGCAGCATGTCGATCTGAGGAGACAAGGCAAGAGTCAACAGCACCTTCTGAGCTTGAGCTTGCTGCACCCCACCAAACACTAAAGCCACAGGGAACCAGCTACAAGCCCAGTCATGAAGCCTTCTCCCCATTCTCCCAAATGCCCACCATCACCCAGAATTTTAAACAGGACTAAACAGCAGCTATTTGGGAACCCATCCCTCTGCTCTTCAGTCTGAGCACGTTTTGCCCCAGGCTCTTTATAGACCCAATAACCCAGAAGAAATTTCTCTCTCCTCATAAAGGAACCAGTCGAGCAGCCCTGTGATGCAGCCTTGTCAGGAAATTCCAACTCCCCAGCTCCCTGCTCTATCCATCCCCACAGCTGTGGCAATTAAACAGCGTATCACTTCTCTGTGGTTCCCCTGGCATCCATTTCTCAAAGAGGAGCTGGATCAGCAGCGGACTGCAAGGATGCCTTTTCCCCCTCACTGTATGCTGGAGAGGGAACAGAGCAACTGCAGCATCTCGGAGAGATCGAGCTGCAGGCACTTTACTCTCCTCCAGCCAACAAGCAGCACCACGGCCAGGCTGGGCAGAGATGGCACCAACCTGGCACAGGGATCAAGTCACAGAGAGTACAGTTCTCACCTTCCCCCGTGCCTCCCTCAGCTGTTTCTCTGACGCCGCCTGCTTAGTGTTTGCTTCTCTCACCATCTTGTGCGCTTCCTGGACCAGAGAGAATTTTAGTCTGCCTGTTGCAGCCCCAACTCGTAAAGCCACCAGAGCAGGCCAAAGCTCTGCCATATCGCATGCTCTGGGCAAGCAAGCAGGGGGACAGACATCACTGCTACATCCAAGGGTTTTACTCTGTCAGCTGTGAAATGCCTTCCCCCGGAATTTCCCAGAGAAGGCTCTCAGTGCCAGAGCCTGGAGTGCATCCCCCTTCTAGGAGTGTACTTGGCTAAATTAAAGAGTCCAGCTGGCTGAGTCCAAGGTCACCTCTTTCACTGCTATGGGCTGCTGTGAAGAAAGCTAGAAGTGCCTGCCCCTCCTTGCCCTTGGGAATTGCTTTAAAACTGAGGCTTTAACATTAGCACCCACCTGTGCTACATCACAGCTGTGTAGCAGCTGTGTCTGTGCCCAGTCCAACACCTCTGCGACTCTGACCTTGACTCAGACTCAGTAGCTTGGCTTCCTGACTTGACCTCAGGCCTGCATTGTCACTGCAGACTTGCTGGTTAATCACTGGGCTGTTTTCTGGCCCTGACTGCTGTCTGTGGCACAGATCCTGATCCAGACTTGCTGTTCCACGTCTTGGCTCCTCGCTGGTGAGGTCACTGCTCTCGCCTGACTTGTTATTGCACTTGGCTCCCACTTCCCTTGAGGAGCAGCGAGCCCTCACCGCGCTGGGCATGGATGCAACACAGCAGGAGCTGTAGCTCAGGTGGGGGCCAAATGGTGGAGGCTAGCTTAAAAGCATCTCCCACAGGAAGAGGGGAGCAGTGTGAGTCCCAGCTGAGGCCTCCCGCAGTGCTGTCTGGAAGCGGTCTGTCCAAGGCCACCAAAGGAAGGGGACAGCCCTCAACTACTAGATCTCTAAGTTCGCCTTGAGCCCAGGCAGCCAAATCTCCAGGAGGGGGATGCTCTCTTGGCCCTCACACTCAGCACCAGCTTGTGTTTCAAAGGTACAGATGGGCTCTGGCTTTCCTCACTGCCCAGTCAAATCCAGACATTAGAGCTGCTGGTAAATGGGATTTTTGCCAGGATAGAGCTTGGCAAGAATCACATTACAAAAAAAAAAACAACCAACAGGCCTTCTGAACACTCAGTTGAGCACAGTATATGAGGACAACCAGCTTGCTCCCACCCCAAGCAAGGGCTGACACGAGCCAGGGAATCATCTCTATTACACAGCAGCTGCTGTCCAGACTACAGAGCAGACACGGGAGAGGGACAAGGAGCTATGCTTAGCTCCAGCTACAGGCATCCCCACATCTGTTTTTGCTACCAGATGTACAGACCCGGAACCACTGTGCTCTTTACGCCACCCCACAGCTGCCAGAAGGGGAAAGAAATGCATGCAAATGCTCCCCAGGAGCAGGTACAAGCCCCTGCTCTGAAGCTGCGAGCGCCTGTAGCGCTGCCCAGCTCTGCTTCTCCAAGTGGGAAAGAACAACAGGGGAAAGAAGGAAACCATGGGAGGAGATGGCTGGAAGTTCAGGGAAAGCCTGTCTTAAAGGAGTTGGATGTAAGCTTAGCTTAAGAAATGATGGGAAAAGGAAGAGGGTGGTACCTCAAAAAGGCTAGCTGTTAACTCCTCTAGTTCCTGCTCCAGTTGTTCTCTGACTTTTGACAATCTCTCACATTCTTTGTCCTTCAGCTTCAGCTCCTGTTTAGGAAACAGAGAGGGACACATGAGCTCATAGGAGGCCCCAGTAGTGCTGATGCCTGCTTACCCCCATCTGTCAGTCACAACCTTCCCTCCCCACCACGGCATGGATCCCCGGCCCAAGACTCCTGTCGCTAAACCCTGTACCACGCTCCATGTCACCAAAGGCATCCCTCCACAAGTTGTAGCAGACTTTTGAGGCTGGAATTGCTCATTTGCCATTAGCAAGGAGGCTCCATAGTAAGCACTGCCTGCCTCAAGACGCTTTCTGCAGCAGGTTTCCAGGACTAATTTGGATGTTGGCACGGAGGCTTTGGGTCAACCTAGCAACCGATGTCCGGCTCCAAAGCACTTTATGGCCACCTCAGCTCAATCTCTCTCCTCTTCTGCCGGCTCCAGACTGCGGCACAGCCACATTCAGACCCTGCTTCCCTCAGCACCACCTCTAGGAAAACCCCCACTGCTCAAATCTGTGCTGCCATCCTCAGGTGCTCTCACAAACTCTGGGCCTTACCTTTTGTGCTTTGTGCAGCTCTTCCTTCAGGAATTCAGACCCCTTTTCACGGATCTCCACTGAAGAGCTGCGTAGACGTGACACATTGAGCTGCTCGGTGGACTGGGTCTCATCCGCACCTCCAGCATCCTGGCATCCACTCTCTGGCTCCTCCTTGCTGCCTTTGGATGGCATCAGTGGCTTCCAGCGTCCCACGGCTGGTTGCTTCTGGCCGTCTTCCTCAAAACTGGCCTGGCTGTGGGGTACCAGCACAGTGAAACTTTATATGGGGGCGATTCACAGCCCTCCTCTAACACTCACAGCACATCCACCTCCAGCCTCTCACAGGCACCGAAGTGAGGCTGGGAGGGTGATGGTATATGAAGAAGGCAGGGCTGGCTTCGAGGACCTGCTTTGTGGCCAGCAGCACCAGTTCCTTTACCCTGCATGCAGGCACTGCCTCCCTACTGAAGTGTTTCACCCTTTTGGCATGGATTGCTTCCAGACCAGCAACAGAAGAGATTATGGTCTAAAATAAAGACTCTGGGGGAAATCTCTACTCCTATCCTGGGATCTTTAAGAATCACACAAGTTCAAAGACACTGCTTCCCCAACTGAAGGGAAGTAGCAAGAAAAAGACAGTACCACACTCTCATTCCCTAGCAATATACAGGCCCTAATCCCCTCCACTGCAAACCCAGCCCTCCTCTCCCCAAACCCCTGCTTCAGAGGGGAAAACTCCATTTTTAACTTACTAGTTTCCCACCAAAGTCCAAAGACAGAACTGTCTAAAATACTGTATTCCCATTGAGCTCAGCTAAAGCCCTATTTCTTAGTTTCCATGGCTGTAAAGATGTAAGAGAGGAAACCAGAAGAGTCACCCAGGACACTGTTCCCCAGTGCTCAGTAGGACTTTGTCACCTGTGAGCAGACTAACACAGACCCTGGAAGAGGCTGACGAATTTAGTAGGCTTTGCAGCTGCTGGCATCTTGCAAGAGGAAAACGTAGGCTTGAGTGCCTGCAGGGTAGGGCACTGCAATCATAGTGTTGCCTAGAGCACGTGCATCCCCCTTCCTTCATGCATTGAGCTGTCCTCACGTGGTCACCTGCCATTTGAAGTTAGCGGGAGCGCGATCAAGCCTTGCACGCACAGGAGCTTTCTATCATGTCCAGCCACTCAGCAGGCCACACGCACTGCACTACAGATTAACCTGCTGCCAGTTATCTCCGGGTCACAAGCCTCAGTGCTATCCTGGTCCATGCACAGCACCAGTCCCTCCTCCCTCACACTCCTGGCTACTGCTTCTTGCCTGCCACCTTCTCCCGCAAAGAAGCTATCACCTTCTTTCGGTTAGGTTCACTTTCTGCTCTTCCCTTTCCCCCAACCTCTGTATTTTCCTCTCCTGAATTTGCCCTGCGTCCTGTATTCCAGCCAGGCCGCACTCCTCCCCCTCGCTCTGACTCCAGCTCCATACTGCACGACAGAGCATGGACTGGGCTTATCTCCTCAGCCACGTGCAGCTCCAGAGAGCCTTGTTCTCCCTCATCTCACCCAAACACAAAAGGCGGTCAAACCACGAGGCCCAAATACTGACAAGCCTTCCTCTCCTAGGCTGTGCCACCCAGCAACAGCGTGGTGCTACCACCTTTTCTGCTCAAATTGCTCCCTTTCTGTCCTCCCAAAGCTGTCCACGAGCAGCAGTTGTCCAGAGTCATCTTCCAAAGAGGGAAAGAAGCAGCAAATACCAGCTAATTCAGCTCAGGTACCCCAGGAAAGCATGTGGAAAACTCTCTGAACCCTTGGAAGACAAAAAGCACAGGATCATCCCTGCTGCCGTGCTGTGCCATGCCATGCCATGCCAACTAGACAGCATTTTGACTACAGAACCGGGGGAAGGGGACATGCAGTCGGTATCATAGATTTTGTTGACCTCTCTGTTGAGCAAGAACAAGTGAAAGCACCAGAAGGATGGTCACACAGCAGTGCTAAGATGGTAGGAAAGGACAGAAACTAACTAGCGTCCCATTGACTTCACCTGCTTTTACTGAACATTCACTGGGAAGATCTAGAAAAGGAGGCTCATCCTGGTGATGCTAATAAATTTGGAAGTGTGGAAAATAACATAAAAGGGCGCCCTGAGGAGAGGGCAAGAAAATAAAATTAGTTTTGGCCAGAGGAAGAAGGACAGACAGTGCCTCCAAGCAAAGATAATTCACCTTGAGCTATTCAGCATGCTGGGACCGCTTGATAAAAAGCCGTACGGACAACCATGGAGGGTTACGCCTGACTGAGCAAGCCATGACCAACGGGAACCCCCAGACTGGGCAGGCATCTACAGCTTGAGGTGCGAGAGAGCGCACAAGTGCGAACTACGTGGTATCCAGGGCGTGCAGTGCCTCCTCCATCCAGTTAGGCTGCTCTGTTGGCACATTTGGTTAATCAGAGGAAAGGCAGAACTGCACAGAAGAAATCAAATGGTTTAGAAAGGTCAAGATTAGCTAATGCGGATCACTCGCCTCAACAGTGACATCATTAATGGGATGAGGAGGTCTCCAAAGGCTCCGAACACTAAGGAAGGGGAGGGATTGAGCAAGAGAATGACCCAAAGGAAGGAATTAAAACCATTACAGGAAGGTGGGGACGTAATGAGACCAATTCATCCCAGAGACGAGGGGAGGTTCTCTGCAACGGATTTGCCACGGAGCAGAGGAAGCATGCCAAACAGAGAGGTCTGTTCAACAGTTAAACCATTTCTCAGTGGAAGCCCTCTCTGCCGTGGACTTTCGAGATTAGACAGGGTACGTTGCAGAGAACACATCTCTCCAGGTTCTGCTGCATTAGAGAAGAAACACACCAGAAGGGCCCCAGCCAGCCCGAGCACCTCCAGCTTCTCTGATCAGAAGGAAAAAAAAAAGAAAAACAGAGCATAGAGGGAAAGCTAGATTCAAAACCAAGCAGCTAGCAAAAAAAACATAGCAGCAGCAAGGAACAGGGACATTTCAACAGTCGACTAGACTACTAAGACAGCCAATCTAACCCATACATAACAGGAAGAAAAAAAAATGTTGTTTCTTTATGAATCTCAAGTTCTCGGATGAAAGGACCACCACATACACTCGCGCTCTCTGGCTGATCTTTCGTGGAAAAATGCGTCATATCCTAAAGGTCCCACACTGACACAAGAAATGCAGACTTAGACAAAAAAAAAAACAAAAAACAAACAAAAAAACCAACTTTCTAAAGTTGGACTCTGTAGAAAAAGCAAAAAAATGTGCAGGATCCGCACTTTTTTCCAGCGGGCCCCACATGTTTCCTGCAGGGCCGATCTGAGAGGGTTATTTCCCGTACGAACAGCCCGTGGGTCTCTCCAGGTTAAACTCCTGCCCCGGCTTGCGAAGAGGACCCGGCTTCTCCATCCCCACCAGGACAGACGCCTGGCCGCCGCCGTCCCGCACCGCCACGGATCGGCATCGGCCGGGGCGCTCGCTAACGTGCCTCTCAAAGGCTTTTGGCAAAGCATATGGTAGCGTTTTATAATTTCTGTATGTTATATTTCTTATATTTGCCTCGGCAGGCAGCAATCCCCCGCTGCGTCCTTACGCCTGCGGGTCGCCGGTGGACACGGCATCTTCTTATTCTGCCTCCTCGCTTGACTTCCACAGGCAAACAGGCGCCTGGAGAGCAGCCCGAGCCGGGAGGCTCTCGGCTGCAAGGACGCAAGGTGTTAACAGCAAAACCAAGCAAACCCGATGGGAGTCCATGGGGAAACTCAGCCCGGCGAGACGCCCCTTGTCCCAGCACCCGGCGGCGGCCGGCTCCCACCCCTGCCTGCTCGGAGGGGTTCGGTCCGGAGGCCCGCCGAGCCCCGCCGCCGCCGGCCAGGCCCCGCCGCCCTCAGGCTCCCCAGCCGGCGGGGCCGCGCTCCCGGACCTACCCCCGCCGCATCGCTGGGTCCCGCCGCCGCCGCCGCTGCTCACGGCGGAGGAGCCCCCGCCGCCGCCGCCGCCGCCGCCATGCCCGCAGCCGGAGCCGTGCCCGGCGCTGCGGCACCGCCTGAAGGACGCGCTCCCGCCGCGGAGGGCGGGAACGGCGGGGGCACCACGTGATCCCCGCGCCCCGCCGGTCCCGGCCGCAGGCCCTGCCACGCGTGTCGCCTGCCGCGGCCCGGGGCCCGGCCCCTCCGCCGCCTTGAGGCCGGCAGGCTTCTCCAGCCGGCACCCCCGGATCGGCTCCGGCGGGTGGGGGCCGGCGGCCCGTCCCCTCGGCGGGTCGCCGGCTGTAACGGCGTTATCGGCCTGACGGTGCTTTCCTTAGAGCTGCGGCCGCCCCAACTGGCCATCGCACCGGTCTCAGCAATAAAACCGGGGGTGCTTCCAGACCCGCGACCCCACGGAAGAGTTTGCACGCCCCGTAAAACGCTTTGCGAATAGACACGAGAAACGCAAACCTCCGCATCCCCGTCAGCGTCCCGGTTTGGGGCTCCTGGCTGGCGACGCCCGAGGTCCGCGCTGCTGGGCTGAGCGAAAAGCTGTCCCGCCGAGCCGAGGTTGCGGCGAGACAACCCCTGCCGCGACGCCGGCACGGGGGAAGCAGTTGTGCGCAAGCGGACGGTGCTAGGATGCGCGGCCGGCACAGCCGGAGGGGCCCTGGGAGAAGGGGTGCGCTCAGCCGGGGATTCAGACTGGTTCCAGTGACTGAGAACAAACCCCCATAAACACATCACCCCTCCCTGGCATGGAGCACGCCCTCAGACTCCCCCTGAATCAGCTCTGTGGGAAGGCTGGGATGTAACGAAGTCATATCATACTGCAAAGTGAAAGGAGGGGGAAATCTGGCCGGTGGGAGAAACGACTTATTAGTGGTGGGCAACAGTGGGACTGGACCAGGGTTTTTAAACTCGGCATTCGGGGAAAGCACTGGGCTTGCCATAGCCTTACGTGAATGAGACAAGTCAGCCTCGTTGTTACTGAGCTTTGGACTTTGGATGCTGTGGCTCCGATTTTTAGCTAGCTCATCCTTGCTCTCGCTGTCTCCGGGAGGCTGCGGGAGCAGGGCGGCTCGCCCAGCAGACGGGAGCAGCCATGTGGCCGCACTGCGTTACGTCCTCTCTGCCAAGCAGCGGGAACACACCATTCTCTGTCCACCCATTCTCCCCCCTGCGTCACCAGCGGTGCACGGAGGAGCCCCTTGGCACAGGGCACACTCATCCTGAAAGCTTTTTCCTCACTTGCTCTGCTCTGCTAGCACAGAGGGGCAAAAATGGTCAGCCCCAGGTGATTCCTGGGGCATTTGGAAATGACCGATCCACTCCACAGCCCGCCAAAAATCAAGAGCTATAGTTCTAGGGAGTTAATCCTCTCACTGGGGCACTACCTACAGGCAGAGAGACAACTGCCACCCGCAGCACTGTGGGGTTCCCACCTCCCCAGAAAGTGCTCCAGGGAATGCACAGCCTGTGTCCCTGTCCCTGGGGCACGTCTACCCTCTGGGACAAAAAGGGCAAAACACTCCTGCTGTTACCCCCGTCCCACAGCGGATCCCACGACCACCTCTGGACTGACAGCTCTGCAATTTTGGCGACAATGCCTCCACTAGACCAAAAACTGTCCCTGCCCTCGCAGGCCGCCCTCAGAGTATGTTTTCCAGATGGGTCCTTCCCCCGCGTTTCCCATCGCGCCTTACCTTGCCATCGCCCTGGGCTTTCCTCCAGGCAGGGGTATCCCCTCCGAGCCTTCGCACGCAGGGGCAGCTCCCTGCCTGCTCTCAGCTGCCCCATCCTCTGCCTCGCTGCCAGACACAACGCCAAAGGCAGGCAAGTTAGACATGGCGATCCTTGTATCCATGGCAGAGCGCCGCTGTAGATACTACACGGGGAGCAATTCCCTGTCCCAGCTTTTCCTGGGTGTCCATGTCATCTACAGTCTTGCCCTGCCTCGTGGCCAGGATCCACGGTGACAGCAGAGGCCAACCCCATGCTCTGAAGTCTCAGAGCGAAGTGTCCAAGAGGTTTGTGTCGATGGCTGTAACCTTTGTTATCTTCAGGGAACTTTTGGGAGGAGGGGAAAGATCTTAGCTTTGCAAGGCAGCACCAGAAGTAATTAGTCTTTGTAATTATTAACTCCCAAGGCCTGGCTGGCAGAGACGGAGGGTCCTCAGATTAGAAAGGCAGAACTGCTTGCAGGATCCAACAAAGGCAGGAAGAACAAGAACTGATAGTGCAGACAGGCAGCGTTAAGAGGGGATGTGCTGGAGATGCTGAACCCCAGCCACTTGCAAAAATAACTTGTCACAAGGTGACAGTGGCATGGAAGTACCCTGCTCTCTCCCACATTATTTCCCATTTACATTTCATGGAAATCACTGACTGCTGGCTACTGAAGTGTGACAAGATCCACTTTGCCTCCTGCAAGTCTCCCAGCAAGGCACAGACCTGTTGTGAAGGCCCTGACGTGGTACCTCCCCCCTGCCACAGGCATTTTTAGTCACCCTTTTTTTCCCCTCGTATCTTCCCCACTTCTGCTGCCTCTGCTCCCTCCCTTGTACCCCACTCCTCTCACATCCCTCCTGCAGATCCACCTTGCCAAGCTACTGACCTCCCTGACTCTTCATCTTACGTTTCTCATCCTCCCACCTCCTCCAGGCAAAGCAGCATCTTGCTAATGCTTTCTCTGTCTTCTTGAGAGTCGGGTCCCTTGCTCCCCACAGCTCTTTCACAAAGGAGAGGACCCCCTCAATCCTTCCTCTGGGTTTCTCTGACCCAGCTCTGCATCTCCAGCCTGAACACCTCCTCCAGCACCCCAAGCAGACCCCTGTCACTTCTGGAGCCCCTCCACACCATTCCCCAGTGATCTCCTCTCAGCCCAGGCCATAGAGCTACCTTCATATTCCCTCCCAGAGTGCCATATCTTCCTCTGAATTGGTCATAAATGAAGAGCAGGACTCAAAATCATCAGTTTGGCTCAAACAAGGTGCAAGACTGACCTGCAGAGCAAAAGCAGCTCTCAGCTAGGACACCCTGCCCGGCACAGATGCTTCCCAGTCATAGGAGAGGGCTCAGAGTTGCCTTGTCTGCTCATGGATTCAGATCCTACTACAATTTAAAAAAAAAAAAAAAAAAAAAAGGAAAAAAAACAGACGCAGGCTGGGAAGGGAAGGAGAAACAGGGATTATCTTAGAGCTTGGAAAGCAGGACTACTCCCCTGACCCAGCAAACCCAGGCCGGATGTTATTGCCATGAAAACGAGAATGAAAACAAATGGCCTAAAACTCCAGGCTTCATCCACCCACTCGCTCCCCTCCCTCTCGCCGGTCTCGGCCAGCTGTGCAGCACGTTCGCTCAACTGGCTGGAAGGGCTTCAGCAAAGATCCGCTGGGATCTCTGGCTCTAAGATCTCCGATTTCATGGAGGGGATCTGCTTTGATCACCCAACAAAGGGCAGCCCCTGTTCCAGGGCAACAGGGTGAAAAGACAAGACTGAAAAAGCGTCATGCCCAGCTCCTGACTGAGAGCCAGGGGAGCGGGGTGGGCGGCCCGGCCTGGGGCAGCAGCGCTGTATTGCTCAGACGGACACTGCTAAGAGCGGTCGCATCGTGGCACCGAGCAGGGACCCACCAGAGACACTGCTGTTGCTGCGGGTTCTCAGCTGCAGACAGCTGGCAGAGAGCAACCTCACGCTCAGCAGCATCCTTTGAAGGAGGGGTTCAGCCTGAACCCAGGGGAAGAGACACCAGATGGGAAAGAAAGAAGAGAAGAAGAGCAGCTGGGAAACTCAGAGCAAAAGGAGGACTGTCCCTCAGCTTTTTAGGGAGGTCTGTCTTTCTGCTGGCTGCTTTGGTCACTGTTTATCCAAGCCGAAACTTCTCAGTCCTGCATCCTTCCCACAACATCTGCAAGGAGGTAGCAGGCAGTCCCAAGAAGTGACATCCAGGACCAACACATTTGGTCCTCCCTTTGGAACCTAATGCCCACCATGGTGGCTAAGGCAAGAAAAGGGGGACCTCGCCAAGGACTCTTCCCTCCTTTTCATGTCTGTACAAACTGAACTATGCAACGTCAGAGGAAGAGGGAGAGATTTGTCACCCTCCAGGCCCCTGAAAAATAAAATGCAGAGGTTCAGACAGAGATCGGCACTGGGATTTGCAGGGGGATACAGAGCTTGGCACTGAAACCTCAAAGCAACAGAGAGATGTCGTGCTCATACACTGCTGATCTCTCCTGGGCAAAGACATATCTGGATGTGTCAGGGAGTGGTGGCAAAAAAAAACGCTATGAGGTACAGTCAGTCTGTCCGTGTATGGAGCTGTTTGTCCGGGATTCCCAGGCATCCTGCAGCTTGGTCCATGCCTTCCCAAATAGCTGCTTATACACACAGACGCCAACTCCGCCTCACAGGAGCAGGGAGCCTAGTGCTACCAGATGGCTCTTGATTTGCTACAGAGCAGAAAAAAAAATACTAAGACACCTGTAAAAAGCAGTAGAGCTGGCAGGGACATGGCTTCTTCCGCTGGAGCAGCAAGTTACCCCCGCCCTATGTCAGAACAGCACATGGTCCTTGAAGAAAGAAATTATCACACTGAGCCCGAGTGCTATACGGGGGGCAGGCGGCACCCTTAGCGTGCCCCCAGCTCTCAGGGCCCCCCAGGATGGCGCAGAATTAGCGATGAATCCTGCAACACTTATGTTCCCCTTAGGGAAGAAGCCTGGGGGTCCTCACAACAGGACTGAGGGTCACTGCATCCTCTTCAACCATTCATGGCCAGCTCAAACCTCAGAGTAAATCCTGTCTGTGCAAAACAGCACCTCCTCAGATACTTTCCACTTTCTTTTTTTTTAATTTTTTTTTTATTACTTCAGATTCCAGTGAAGAATGTCAGTTTGAGAGACACCCCTGATGCCAGCTGCCTCTGTGTCTATCTCAGCACTGAAACCGGAGAAGGGAAAGGGATTTCACCAAGCTTTGGGACCCACAACATCCTTCTGAGAAAAGCACTTGTTATTCTCTGGGAGAAAGCAAGGAGGGCACCGGGCCTTTCCCAGACAGCTGCAGCTAACTCGGTGCAGAGAGTGGCCCTTTGGGGTTCCCAAAGCGGGGACTCACTTCCCATCACAGCAACTCAACCTCCGTGTCTGTAAAATGGAGAAAATGAGAGTGATGCCAGGGCTGTGAGACTGAGGATGGATGGCAGCACCTCCTTGCTTCCTCCTCTGCTGCTGTGCAAGGCAGGCTTTCAGACCAGCATCTTCCTCAAGGCCTGCAAGGACTGAGGCCACAGGAGACGTGAAAAGAGATCTAAGCAGCGCTGCCACGCTGGTAGCCCCCGAGTTATTTACTTTCATGTTAAATTCCACAAATATTTCATGCTGTCCTAACAGCAGCTCTGAACCAGACGAGCTGCCAGCTGAGCTGCTCTCAGAGGAGGGCAGCAGAGTCCCCCAGATGCCAGCACATCCCTCCACAACGAGCAGGACACTTGAGGTTTTGCTGCTTCGTGTTAGTCCAGCAAATGTCTCACCCGAACCATTTTTGTCCCCCTGCCCCATGTGGGGTTGAGGGCTCAGGCACTGAGACCCTCAAGAACTGCCTCAGCCTGCCTGTCTGCTATTTCCTTCTCTCTGGATACCTCCCCAAAGGGTAGGACCAAAGGAGCAGGGCCCTTGCGTGGACCACCTTGCCTTCAGAGAGGGTCCATCCCCGTGCTCGCTCAGCTCTTACCCCCATTCACAAAGCTCTTCGGCATTTCGAGACATTGTCATGATCCTGAGTCACTTGGAGACCCTGTCCCAAGCCTTTGGGGGCAGCCACAACCTAGGAGCAAAGTTTCAGGGACTTCATAGCAAGCCCAGACCCATAACAGAGCAGATGACACAGTAAGTACACCTCTGAGGGACGAGACTGTCCCAGAGCCTCAGCAAAACCAGGAGACCCCAGCTCCTGTCCCAGACAGATGCCACTCACACAGGGGTAGCCACCTCAGGGTCTGAAACAGCACCCCTGCCTCGCTGCTCACCCAGGGCAAGGCTTCAGAAAGGGAGAACAGCTGGGGTGGTTTGGTCCTGGTGGACGCTTCTCCTTCCCCCCGAGCCGGCCGGTGCTGCTTATGACAGTAAGTACAAAGCTACGTGCTCCTTCCGTCAGTACGATGAGTTTGCTGTGCCTGGGCCAGTGAGGCAACCCCATCCTCACTAGCCTCTGGCTGCTGATAAGAGCCCTTATCTAGTTCCACACCTTGAATGTGAGCTGTCCCAGTGGCCTTCCATGTGCCCTGCTTCTCCTGCCAGGTCTGTATCTCACACTACAGAAGCATCACGCTGCCGTTTCTCTTCTGCATTGCCCTCCCACCTACCCAGAGCCAGTCACCCCTGGCAGGGGGGCTCCCGGGCCAGGGAGCTGCAGCACGCCCAGGGATGCAGAGTGTTCATGTGGGAAGGACGCTGGCAAGGCCAAGTGTTCCAGGTCCACCCCTTCCTCCTGCAATTATACACGTTCTCCCAACGCATAGCCTCCCAATCGCATGGCCAGATGTGGTAACTTACTCCCACCAGATGTGTGCCCACGTCTGCTGTCACGCAGTCCAATACAGAGCAGCTTCCACCCGGACACTAGCAGAAGTCAGGAGATCTCCATGTTTTTTTTGCCAGGTGGAAGAAGCAAGGATTGCGCCCTCCATTTCTATTGAAAAGCAATCAGGATCAGAGGTAATCCAACACACTACAGCCCACACCAGAATTAAAACCTCAGATGCTGGCATTGAGTCCCATGCTTTTAACTATCATCTCCCCACCGTTGGCAGCAATCCCCAGGGCTGCACCAGAAACCTCTCATTAGAGAGATGCCAGGCAGCACCTGCTTCAGTGAAGCAGTGACACAACACCCTCCCCTTGTCCAGGTTCGGCCACGCAGAGAGGAGAAATCTACAGTTTGGACAAATTAATCCCCGCCGCTGATGCTAAACAAGTGTCAAAGCCACAGGCACATAGACCAGCACAAGAGAAAGTTGGTTATTACAAGAACTACCTCTTCATTTAATGTCACTGGAGACTTTGCTACCTCCTTGCTTGGAAAGAGCAGTGAAAAAACACACATGGCAACCCCACAGAGCACAGGGTTGCTGCCCCGGCGCCGGCTGACAGTGAAGGGTGCATGCCACAGCAAGACTGATTTGGCAAGAAAGGATCTTGATTCAGAGGCTCTTGGAAGGGGAATGTCTCAAAGACTTGACAGGAGAGATTGCAGGAGGTGGTGGAAGAGAAGGATGGTCACAATTGTGAGGGACAGCTTGGGAGCAGAAAAGGGACTGAAGATCCTGGAGAGACAGAGGCAAGGAGTTCTCCGGCTTGGTGGAGGCTTGAGGACAAAGGCAAGGAGCTGTGTTTGGCAGGGTGGCACGCAAGAAAGAGCAGTGACAGCCCCCAAATGCTGCTGGAGAAGCAAGCGGAAAAGAAAGTGAACACACGGAAGGAGTCTTGGGGAGCCAGTGGCAGAGTGGAAGTCCCCCAGCATCCAAACCACAGCTGGAAGAGATGGCAAACTCATCCAGGGACAGCAGAGACAGTGAGGAGTTAGAGAGAAACGTCCTCCAAGAGCCAGGCAGAGCATGGGCCAGGCGTTTCACCGACCCAAGGAGCTTCCCCAGGGAAGAGAGGGCTGCACAGCCCCAAGGGTGACACATGTTGTAGCCGTTGTGGAAAATTCCAGCCCTGCTTAATCTCCTGGGGCTCCTGTAAGATTGTGACACAGAGAAAGGGACCAAACAGGAAAGAATTAGAGGGAAAATGCCTCTCTTCTGGCAGCCACCATGGCTGTGCCAGGAGTTAGCAGCAGCAGCTGTGGAGCAGCCAGCCCTGCCTCCCCCTTCTCCGGCCGCCTCTATAAACACGCAGGGCTTACTCAGAAGATTAGAAGGGAACAGGGCAAAAGACAACAGAGTCTCTTTTGTAATGAGGGAGGATTACGGCATCAAGTGACCGGCTGCAGCTCCCAAGTGGGTTTCAGGCTCCTTAGCACACCGTGTCTGTCAGGTTCAATCCCCCCATGAGCCAAGGGGGCACGAGGAGGCAGGCCGTGGTGTGGGCCACAAAGGACCCAGCAAGGACACGTGCGGGACCAAACCTCCACAGCCTCCAGCGCAGCTCAGGAGCCCATGACTGTAAGTATCTAGTCCTCCCAAGAGCAGATAGGTTCCTTCAAAGATCTATCTTTCCTTCCTGCCTATCTGTGACCTCCTCTCCCTCTATCTCTCCACTCTGTCTGCTTGTTCTCCGTCTTTGCAATAGCTGCTCGTGGCTGTTTGCCATCTCACGCGGTAGGTAACGCACCTGACATAGGCTTGCTGTTGTGGGATCTTGGTTGCTGTGGATTCCCACAGTCTGATTCATGTCAGTCGACCTCCAGGTGCAATGGTTAGTCCGGACGGATCAGGCAGGCAGATGCAGGCAGCGGCTCCCTGGGATGCAGGCTGCGCAGGTGCCGTACAGGGGGTGGCTCTTCCTCCCCATACCGACCCCAGTGTGCCGGTGCTGGTGCCGCGGTGAGTCACCTCCCACCATGTACCGCAACCCCAAATGGTACTTTGAGCGTGCCAGCTGCCGAGTGACATCCCGGGGCAGTCCCGCACAGGCTGGCAGGCGGGCAGGGAAGTGCCTTAACCCTTCAGGACTGGAGGAAAAAGCACTGGGAAAAGCCCCATATCCCATGCTCGAGCAGAACCGCATAGAGGTGGGTGACATCCATTATTTACACGGACAGGAGCTGAAGTTTTCCATGTTTGGTAAAAAGTGAATCTGTATTTGAATTACGCAACGAAGAGTCTCTCTGAGCACTTTCAAGACCCAAAGCATAGCAAAAAGAGCCAGCTTTCTGTAAGCAGCCCCCAACAGATTTATGGGTGTTTGCATACATTTCTCATCTGTATAGCCCAGCGCAGTCTCTAGGGCAGTTAAAAACCACTCTTCTAATCCTGCGCACTGGCCAGAAATACATATGGAAACGGCATGAATGTACATGAAGCTCTAGTGAAAAGTGCATTTGTGCAGCTGGGGAGCCCTTGGCAGGGCAGGTGCCAGCTCGGTTCCCCCGATATAACCTGTGAGAGGGGACTCAGGGAGAGTCATGACAGGGAAACCCAAAGGAGGAGCAGCTCCGAAAAACCAAAGCCAGGACAGAGATGCTGTTCGGCTGAAGCAGCCAACAAAACAGACTTTGCTGTTTTTCTTCACAGCACCAGCTCACTGGGACCTGAGTTGTCCCCACCTAACTGTAGATATTTCACTGAGATGCTTAAATGGGGAGCATGGACACAAACTTACCTGCCTTCAGCTGCTGCGACAGAGCAGTAAGGTCTGAATTGTCCCTTGAAGTGCTGCTTTGTCTCCATCATTCAGGGAAGAGCCCAAGGCCCTGTAACTGTTAACAGTATTGCCTCTGTTAGATAGCAATGTCTGTGTAACATCCTGGTATTAGATTTAGATTAGATTATTAGATTTAGAAATACCAATATTTTCACGTTGGATAATTATTTATAAACCAAAGGATCACTCACCTATCTGCCTGGCATGGATTACACTGGTCTGTTTTTTTTCCATAAATTCAGGTTTATATGAATGTGAGTCTGATTATTAATTGATGATAAAGAATTCTTTATCCAGGGTTAGACTAAAAGAAGTGCAATGGGGATGCTGCATGATTGGGAAGCATTTCACGAGCCTGAATGCCTTTTTTCATCCAGCGTGATTTATTGTGCAACGTATGGTTGAAGGAGAGGGGAGGTGGAGCTGCTGGAATTTGTGCTCTGTGAGCCTGGCCAAACTCCATCCCTCGGTTCTCTGACAGGGAGGGCTGTTCTGCTTGCGAGACTAGGACCGGCATAGTTGAGATATGGCCCTCAGCCCAAATTTAAAGACAGTTATACTTGTTGGGCAAGTGCTACCAAAACTGTCAAATCTCCAGGGAGACCTTCATCTGGATCAGTACCAAGAAATCTCTCCTTTCTGGGGTTTTTGCTTTCCTTTGGGGTTTTTTTTTTGCCATCAGTATTCCAGGAAGACACTTCCCGACAAGCAGATTTACAGAAACAACATATTTGAAGCAAATACTACCACATGCAGCTCAAAGACAGGACAAAGATGGCAAGCTCATCAGATTAGTTGCCTACCATAAATTTCCTCCTGGTTCTCTATGTCACTGACTTCATCTTACCTGTCTTTTGATCTCAACTCATTGCTTCTTTCTCCCTTTCTCCAATCTTGCTTGCTTGCTGCGACACTTGGGGTGTCCCCGTCTCCTCCCTCTGTGCAAGCTTGCTGGCAGCTTCAAGGTCTGCTCGTTTTGCGTCTCCACTAGGATCTGTGATGACAGTGACATACACCAACCGCGTGGCTGACGCCCGCCTAGGCACCTTCTCACAGCTCCTGCTCCAATGGAAAGGAAGTATCTACAAACTTCTCTACTCCGAGTTCCTTATTTTCATCTCTCTCTACTTCACCATCAGTCTTGTCTACAGGTAAGCACCCTTACACCCCAACACTAACACAGCCGCATCCTTACACCCCGACACTAACACAGCCCCTCACTCTCAGCCTGTCCTGGAGCAGGGCAACTGAGCAACACAGGATCGGGACAGTGATCCTGGTGAGCTGGCCAGCCACGCACCAGCCCCTGTTCACAGGAGGAAAGGAAAGGTCCTTCCTCACTGCTCCAACATAGCTTAGCAGCTGACAAATCTCCTTTTTCTGTCCTGGGAAGTAACACAATTTCTCTTCCCTGGGATGAAAAGCTGCATTTGATGACTACCTACAGAAGAATAGTGTGTAGATCAGTGGAGGTCAAGGCTGAACTAGTACTGGAGATGTCCCACAGCGGGGAGCTGTAGGAGAGAGTTTCCCTTGTTACACAACAGGCGATGCCTTGGGTACATTTTTGAGAGCAGACATCAGCTCTGGGACCACAGAACTTTGATAAGGCAACTGTACTCTGTGGCTGGTCTGGTTTTGGTGAGGAAAGACGGGGAGTTCCCCTAGCTGGTTCAATCGGAGATGCAGCACAAAGATAGGAAAGCAGCTCTAAGAAAGAGGCAGGAACTCACAGAAGAGCAGAGCTTGGGCTGACATTTTGCAGGATATTAAGTGAACTGTGGTGCACATCCAAGCTCTGTGGCAAACCTTGATACCACACAGCGCTCTCCCGAGTGAGAAAAATAGGGGTGGGCCCTGACATCAGACTGCATCGCTTACCGCACGCTCTCCGTCAGTGACCACCTCTGGCTCCTCTGGATGGGTCAGCAGGGTATTTTGGGGGGGTGGGCTGATGTCCCAGCCTCACGACGGCTGTTCACTCACATCATCCCCAGACTCACAGCGTGGCAGTATCGTGACTACCCATCCTTAGCTTCCCTTGCCAGGCTCCTACCCCAGCAGGCCCAACGACGCACAGACTCTTCTTTGAGACTGATGCCTCTGTTTCTCCCTTTTAGGCTGATCCTGAGTGAGAGCCAAAGGCTGATGTTTGAGAAGCTGGCGCTCTACTGCAACAGCTATGCTGAGCTAATCCCCGTGTCCTTTGTGCTGGGTAAGGAGCTCTGTCTGGGAACACACAGGGAGGGGAAAGGGACAGCATTTCTTCTCCCTGGTTTGATATAGCTCTGCACGCAGGCAAGATTCGCTGAGCAGATCCCTCCCTCTGCCTTTGTATAACTCCTCAAGCAGAATACATCATTCCACGTTGCAGCTGTGAAGTATGCCCCCAGCACACAGCTTGCACTGGCCAGATGTACCAGCGCGTTCTGGGTTCTGCCAGGAAGGCAGGCACCAAATAAACTGGGAAACCCAGGCTCTAACTTTAGCACAGAGATCTGAATTGCCCTCCAGGCATGCTTGCACCCATCCCCGTATGAACAGTACCAGCCTTCCTACACGCGAGCATTTACATCTCCTGCTCCTTTAGGACTGCTAATTTGCTCAGCTCACCTCTAGGTTTCTACGTGGCTCTGGTGGTGTCCCGCTGGTGGGCTCAGTACGAGAGCATCCCATGGCCTGACCGCATCATGAACTTGGTCTCCTGCAACGTGGATGGGGAGGACGAGTACGGGCGGCTCCTGCGTCGCACCCTCATGCGCTACAGCAACCTGTGCAGCGTGCTGATCTTGCGCTCGGTCAGCACTGCTGTCTACAAGCGCTTCCCCAGCATGGAACATGTCGTGAGGGCAGGTCAGTACTGGTACTGCCTTCTGCACAGCTCTGGCACCAAGCAGACAGCAGCACCTTGCTGCTGGTTTTGGGGCAAAGAGCCCTGGAAACGGCCACATGACCTCCAGACTGGAGATGGGATAGTGCTGCAACGCGCTCAGCTGATGTCTGCAGCGGGTGCTAAGCATCTGCTCGTGCCCTAGCTCTGCTCTGCTGAAATAATCAAGTGTTTATGTCTTCCTGTTGCACAGCATGCGTGGTCCTGCTAGCCGCTGGAAGGCTTGTTTGAAAGATGAAGGGTCTTTGCCCAAATTTTTTATGTAAGGAGAGCGACGAGATCCAGTTTGTGAATGCAGATATGCTGCAGGTCACAGGGCTGATCGGATTAGGGTAACTGTGGTGCAGCGACTTCACTGGGAGCTGCTCGCCCTGTGCTGAAAGCACGCACGGGAAGAGAAGAGCTCTCTGCAGTAAACGACCCTGTGCACAGATCTACAGCAGAGCATGGGAAGACCCCTGCCAAGCAGTATGTTTGTCCTCCCTCAGGGCAATGGTTTTCCCCTGAGCAGGTGGGAATTGGAGCCTCAGACTTCCAACCTTAACGCTGGGCTCCCTGAATCCTCTCTGAAGATGCTCCTCAAGGTACAACATTTCCCAGTCTGCCCAAAGGGAGATGTCTGCACCTGCCCTAGTCAACTGGGTTCCCTTTGCAATCCAGCGAGAGAAACTTCTAGCACACAAGCTATCCCATTCTCAAGAAATGCCTGGGTACACCGGGCAACTGCACCCTCAGCAGTACTTTATCTCCCTGCTGGCTGCGATCTGAGCAGATATGCTGCAGACATCCAAAGTGAACAGAGATAAAGCCTGCTCCTCACACTTCTATAACTCCATGTTTTAACAAGAAGACTTGCCCTCCTTCTCTGTGTCTTCCAAAGGCTGAGTGCCTGAGTCTTTCCTGTGATTTTTAAGGAGAGCTAAGGTGACCACCTGAGATTTAGATGTTTTCGTTTCAGACCAGATCAATTTTTCTGCCCTCTATGGCCACCCATCTCCTCTTTCCCACCTAGGCCTCATGACACCAGAAGAGCACAAGAAGTTTGAGAGCTTGAATTCCCCTCACAACAAGTTTTGGATCCCATGTGTGTGGTTCTCCAATCTGGCTGTGAAGGCAAGGAATGAGGGGAGGATCCGGGACAGCGTGCTGCTCCAAGGCATCCTGAATGTGAGTGACAGAGGCAATATCCAACAGTTTGAGATCCTCGTCCAGTCCTCTGGGTGGAAGTAAAGGGATTTCCAGAGGTCAGGCAAGGAATAGGAATGGTGAGGTAGGGCGGTGAACCAAGCCTGTCCCTGGGGATAGGATATTACATTCACTTTGATGGGAAATGCCTCCACTGCCACTCTCCAGCTTGTGACAGAACTGAGCTTTTCGTGGCCTGCTGACATGGTAGCAATGTCACGTACAGTAGAGGCGAGGGGAATGTGACATCTTTCTCAAATGTGGGACTGGGAGGAACCATGGGACTCACATCTAGGTGTGGTAATGGGAGACACCCATGCAGCAGATCCTTGATCAGCCTTCCTCCAGCCTTCACATGCTCCAGAGCAGCCAACTACAGGGACCAGTGGAGGTCTCTAGGATACAGATGGAAAGCTGCAAAGAAGCACAAGGAAACATGTATCTGGAAGAGACCAGGAGAGGTCAAAACCGTCCCCGACAACCAAGGTCCCTATAGAAAACTTCACTACTGAAAACTCTTAGATAGTTCTGGGAAGCAGGCCATGCTCCACAGCAAGACCTGGCAATGATCCCTGCCCAGCTGCAGAGAAAAAAGGTCCAGAGCAGCTCATCCTTCCTGGTATTCATGTGCAGAGAAAGTCACATTGTTTCTGTTGCCTGGAGTGAGATTCATCTGCCCAGAGCGCGAGATGTCCCTCCAGGCTGTTTATCTAGACTCGCTATATAGTCAGGAGAGAGAAATGGATGCTCCTGAGACATTTTTTGCCCGACCTGTTGGCTGCTCATTTCGTGGGGAGATAAACTCTGCTATGAAGTGAGGTAGGAAGGGATCTTGGGCTCAGATGGAGACACCCAGGCAGCAAGGAGTGAGACCAGGGCAAGCGTGAGACCCTGCTGGTGGTCTGCTGGGGTGAGGCTGGGCACCAAGGGAGTGGGAGTCCCAGCTGAGCCCCCGCTTCCAGAGGCAGTGTGAGAAGGAGGGAACGGGCTGGAGCAAGAAAGGGCAACGGGCCCAGAGAGGCTCAGCGTCCCCAGCAAGGAGATGCAAAGTTCTGCTGACAGCCCATTCCTTTTCCCCACTGCAGGAGCTCAACACCTTGCGCAGCCAGTGCGGGCGCCTCTATGGGTACGACTGGATCAGCATCCCCCTGGTCTACACTCAGGTGAGAAGGGATCCCCCACACCTACTGCTCCACTGCCTGCCTGCGCTGCCCCGTGCTACCAGGGGCACCCTGATTTACGCCCATACCTCACCCACACATAGACCGTGCTGATGCGAGATACGCTCGGACCCCTCATCCCCCCCTACACACGTCGGCTCGCTCACATACGTAGCTCAGCAGCGCACACCCAGCCCAGCCCGGCTTCCATAACTCAGACACCGCCACCTCTACAGAAACGCACAGTGCCCAGGGATAACTAACCACGACGTGGGCCACAGGGAACGCACGGATACACGCGGATCCGCTCCCTGCACTGCCTCGCAGGGAACACGTCCCTGAAGCAGTTTCTTCCTGCTCAGCAGAGCTGGGATCTGTCGGCCAGCAAAGCCGCGCCAGCAGGCAGGGCAGCTCTGACGGAGTCGTGCCACGTGCGCGAGGGCGAGCTGTGTCCCTGGACTCAGCTGTTTAATAGCTCTCTCGATGCAAACCCAGACCTTTCGGCACCAACTCGCTCCTTTGTCTCATACAATCCAGCTGCTCAGATAACACTAATGCGCTCCGCCGTGAAAGGGGAACTGCTTCCCTTCATGCAGCGCTGAAGGTTAACGGGGAACACGTTGGGAAACTATATTCCTGCACAGACTAGTCCTGCACACTAGGAGCAAAAGCAATATCATAGCTTATCTTTGCCCGCTCTGCAGTACACGACACGTTTTTTATAGGTGCCCATCCACAATGCAAAGTCTGTCGCTCCAGGCGCTCTCTATCCTGCCCATCATGAAACAGCCCTGCGCTGGTCACTGCAAGGAACTGCACGGCTAGCTCTGGAGTCTTGTGATGCCGGGTGTTTGTTTTGAACCCCCTTGCTTGTTGCGTCAAGAGACCATGCAAGCCTCAGCTGCTTTTAATTTGAAAAGGGGAAGTTTCCAACCCCGTGATTACAGAGAAAAGCACAAAGCTCATTGTAGCCTGAAATCTGGGCAAACAAGCAGGCAAATATAAAAAAGGCCCAGCGTGAGGACCGGGAAGGAAGGAGCTAGTTCAAAGCCGGCAGCACTGCCAGGGTTCCCCTCCCTGACTTGGAAGCAGCCTGCCAGCACGGACTGAGCCACGAGGGGCTCGAGACAGCTTTCAGGAAAGGCAAGGGCAAGAATGCAAAGAACTCACAGCATCCTTCTTGCAGAACACCAACCACGCAGCCACCTGTCAGTTGTTTAAGCTCTTTCCTTTCAGGATGCCATGTGCTTTCTTCTGCCACTATCTTTCTGTGACGCCTACATAGATGTCATTCCAGGGACAGCATGGAATGACATACAGTGGATGTAACAGCTAAAGGGCAAAGGGCATATTTAAAGCTTTCTGCAGTGGAAATGCATCTTCCTGCAAAAAGCAGAGGAGAAGCCCGTCATAACTGAATCCAAGGCTTAAAAGGCTACAGAGCCCGCAGCTCCGCAGCAGCTTGCCGCTCTCTGGAGTTGTGTGGGGTGGAACTGAGGAGAGATAGTGGGAAAGCAAGCTGGGAACTCAAGCTCCTCTTGGTGTGTCCCCTGGCCTCTTTCCCAGGTGGTGACCGTGGCCGTTTACAGCTTCTTCCTGGCCTGTCTGATCGGGCGGCAGTTCCTGGATCCAGAAAAAGCATATCCTGGCCATGAACTAGACCTCTTCGTGCCTGTGTTTACGTTTTTGCAGTTCTTCTTTTATGCTGGCTGGTTAAAGGTAAGTCCAAGAAAATAGGTCTGGAGCTGGAATCTGACCTAGCCAAGGGTTTTTCCCAGTGTGCGCTCACCAGGGATCCAGCCATGTTCTTTGGTCTATGGGCAAGACGCCAGGTGCTGGCAGACAAATGGGAAGCCAACAGGGGCTGAGGGCATTGCCAAGACCTTCTCAGTTTCTGACCGTCTCACCCTGGAGATCAGCTCCACCTCTCCTAAGCTTTGGTCCTGACTAGTTTGGGGAAAAAAAGAGGCAGTAGGCTGCACTTCACCTGCAGTTGCAGGAGGGCTATGTTAGCCAGGGGCAGTTATCTGTGTTTACCAACGTCTCCCAGCCACAGGCAAGCCTCCCTTTTTAACCCACCTCTTTTCAGGAGGAACAGCATTGCTCCAAATTCAAGGGACATCAGGCTTGACTCTGCCCCACAGGCCTTCTCCCTGCAGGGAAAGGGGCCGGTATGACCATGATGACCTTTCCTATGCGCTCTCTGCATGCAGGTAGCCGAGCAACTCATCAACCCTTTTGGGGAAGACGATGACGACTTTGAAACCAACTGGCTCATCGACAGGAACCTGCAGGTAAAGTGACGGCAGGATCCTCCAGATGAGCCTGACCTGCAGAGGAACACCGAGGCAGGACTGCACCTGAGGGTTTAGCAAGCCCCATCACTGCAGTCGCAAAGTTCTCCTGCAACACCTCTGCCGCCCACCTCCCACACCCGCAACGGGGCGGAGAAGCAGCCCGTTACCCTCACGCTTTCCTGAGGCGTCAGTGGCTGTGTGTTAAGAAGAGGCCCAGGATCTCCAGAGGGAGATGGCTGGGAGAGCAGGAGGAGAGCATAAGGCTTCCCATACATACGAGGGTGAAGGTGGCCAGCTCAGTGTTCCCCCTCAGCAGCCAAGGAGACATCCCAGGCTCCAGGAAGAACGAGGGGCAAGACCTGTGCCAGGAAGACCCCCACATGCCAGGCTTTGGGCGTATCTTTGTACACAGAGACCAACGGCAGGTTTAGCCCGTGCTCTGGCACACATAATGGATCCAGACTGTTCGTTTCATGCCCTTGCTGCCTCTGAATGACACATCCTCCCTAGCTTTTCCACCCTGTGTCTGGATCTAAAACTGCCTCCTCTGCTTTCTTCCATGCAATAACTCTCCACCTTCAGCCCTTCCAAACACTGAGCCCTTCTGTCCTAGTGAGCATATTGCCTTCCTGTCTCCTTCAGCATCGCTTTCCTTCCAATTAATCAAATCTCTCCATGTGAGAAACAGCCCAGGTGACAGGAGACCACCCAGCAAACCCAGCCACTTGCCTCGCTTCCGCGCTACGCTGCTTCCTCCTGCCCTGCACTCCTTTGTCCACCGATAACAGGTAACGCTGCTCACCCCATATGCCATTTTTGCCATCCCCTGCAGGTCTCCCTTATGGCAGTGGATGAGATGCATCAGGATTTACCCATTCTGGAGAAGGACCTATACTGGAACGAGCCTGATCCCCAGCCACCCTACACCGCAGCCACTGCTGAGTACAAGCGCCCATCGTTCCTTGGCTCAACTTTTGATATCAGGTGAGCGCAGCCACAGGGTGTCAGAACAGTCCACATTTACGCCTTGGACCAGGTCTTGTGCAGAGCGTTCTACTTAAGGAGTAAGAGCAAGCAGTAATATCGCTCTCCATAGTTTGTGAAATCTTGCTCTAAGATACTTTTAGGCTCATCCAAAGATGACAGCCAACATCCTCCACGGAAAAGGATGCCTCTGCCCTCTTGCCCCCTTCCCCTCTACTACGAGCATCCCTATTGTGGAGGGCCTAACCCAAATCTAATGGCAAAAAGAGAGAGGCTTGCCACTGGCAGCAGCACGCCCTGTGCTGCCAGCCTCTCCACCAGAAACCACCTTCTTTTGTGGCTGTGTAACAGCCCGTTTTGCCTTTCCCCAGCATGCAGAAAGAAGAGATGGAGTTCCAGCCCCTGGAGCAAATTAAGGAGAATGAGGAGGCAAACCACTCCACACCATTACTGGGACACCTGGGCCGCCTCCTCGGCGTCCAGTCACCAAGCTTCTCCAGGTCCTCTTCCCGGATGAACCTGCTGCGCAGGCGAGGAGAACCCACATCCCCCTTCTCCCATTATACGTACCAAGACGTGGGCAAGTCTGGAAGCCCTTGCAGCATCAATCAGCCAAGGGGAGACTCCAGCTCCCAGGAGCAGTGGGACAGCGAAGATGGAAAACTAAGGGAGTTCGATGCCTTCATGTCAACCCCATTTTACGAGAGACCTGGTTTCTACAGTGCTCCACAGACACCGATCAGCTCTATCCCCATGATTTTCCCTTCCAGACGCCAAGGCCGCAAGAAGCCTCCTGCACTCTCCAGCATCGCCGCGTGGTCAACTTCTCTTAGGGATGTTATCGTCAGCTCCTCACCTTCCAGAGTCAGCGATACGTGTAAGAGCCAGAGCTCCCTTGGCTCAGGTGCAAAGGAAACATTTATTTGGCCAACAGATCGGAGCAAAGGTCCTGATGCACTGGTTGTAACAGCAGAAGAGAAGGGCAACTCTAACAGTAAAAGCAGAGAAGCTGCCACCACAGGAAGCCCAGGAGCTCAGTCCACAGCACCAGAGAGCCCTAAATTCCCCTTCTTGGCAGAGTCCCCAGACCACGAGAAGCAGGGTAGCTTCAAGAGTCTGAAGAGTTTGAAAGGCTCGTGCCCACCCTGGCTAACCCTGGAGAACACAGCATCAGCCACCCCCAACTCTGAGCACTCCAGCGCCTTTCACACCCCCAGTAACAAAACCCCCGGAGGCAGTGCCTCCCTCTGCTTCTCCTTCACTCCTGTAACATCTCCAGTGCTGGAGAGATCCCACATGGGGAACACGGGCCCTGATGCTCACAGCCTCAGTTTAGAAGATACAGTTGGCGCTCCAGACCAGCATTCAGCAGAGGTTTCCAGGACCACGAGAGATACTGGCAATGGAAGCACCAGTACTCCCCCTACAAAAGAGCCAAGACAAGCAGAGAGTCCATCCCCCAATGACTCTGGCATCTCTCTTGCCGAAGGTGACTACGTGGGGCTGATGGAGGTGATCATGGAGACCAGTGAAAGCACATGTGAAGAGCAGATGGATCAGTACAGCTAGAGGAGACCAAGAGACACACAGTTCTGTTAAGATACCTGCCATATTAGTGATATTGCAGTATCTTCACACCTGGCCACACTGGCGCTCACCCAAACAGAAGGGTAGTGCAGCCAAAGCACCTACTGCTGGAACATGCAGCTAGAGCCCAGCCTAGGCTGAAGTGACACACCGCTACTGGCCTCAGGTACAGTAACAGGCACAACTTCAGTGTTGCAGTAACAAAACAAACAAAAAACCCTCGACATTTGCAGCAAAAGGACAAACAAGACTGAGCGTTAGGTATTGCAGATACCTAACAGCAGAGCAATGGCTCAGCCTGAAGCACCTGGAGCACAGGTGTAGCCCAAAACAGAAGAGGAATACAGTTACTAAGGATACCTTCCCCCTCCTCATCACGGCAAGAATTGGAACTTGAGCTTTTCATTAACATTCGTCACAAGACCCATTACAAGTCCCAGGCAGGACTGACTTGCACTACTGATAGGTTACTCCAGGGAAAGTAAGGGATTGAAGCAAGTCACATCATTTGTGATGCAGACCCATAGTGCTCCACAAAGTCACATCTAGCTGGTGCTTTCCAGTACAGGAAAAGTAATGGAATAAGGCAGGGGAAGTGTCCACTAAAACGGGCGGCTGCAGTCAATTTGCCCAGCACATCGCTTCCTTTTGAAGTTCAACATCACATCTGCCACTGATTTGACAGTGCTCAGAAAACTAGTCATCTGGATGGTAGCAGGCACCATACAGCTATGAGTTTTTACTGTCTTCCCTAAGAAAATAAAAACAAGGCTGAAGTCCAGGATCATCCATTTCGTTTCCTCATTTTAGTTTCCGTGCAACAACAGGAATTTGGAGAAACCACAGAAGTTTTCCTACTTCTTCTGTCTTCAGAAACAGCTGCAAATCTCCCCTATCACAGGGGGCACATGACAAATTTAGTCTACCTCCCACATCCTCTCCAGTGCCTTCACAGCAGCTGCCTACCCTCTCTGCCTTCCAAGTACAGCTGCTAGACCAGGGCAGCTGCCACCACCGTCCCCGACAACTCCTGATAACAGTGTCATTGAGGCACTGCTGCTTCAGTCCAGCTCATTACAGAACGCAGCTCTTAAGTCTCGATTCACAGTACATTTTCTCCATCCGCAAGCGTAGTGCCACTTGTTAGACAGGCATGATGCCTAGTGAGGCACTACCCCCCCCTTCAGCAGCCTCATCTGAACCCACAGGGACCAATTCAGGAAGCCCAGATACTCAAAAGCCTTCCCTTCCTTTCCTTGTGCATTCATTACAGCAACAGCTTTGGTGGCAAAGGCATTTAAAACACAACTTCAGGCACTGAACAATTCCTGCAGTGGATCCTGCTGGATTGGAAAAAAAGTCATTTTTATAAAAGCACTAAGTAAAATCTGATCCCTCTAACATATTCCTTCATCCATGCCCAACTTAAGACAGCTGGCACAACAGAGACTACAGAGCACAATCCTGCGAGTACAGGCCTCTCGCTCCCGAGAGAAACAGAAAAAGCCAACTTGAACCAAGTCACTTTATTGGATGGAGGGCAATACACAAAACACAGGAGAAAAGAGGGGTGATATTTGGTACAGAGTATGAGAACTGTTTATCTAAATAGCTGAAGATGCATGCATGGCTGGACAGTAAAGTAGGAGTCCCACTGAAACCCACAGGGTGGCTCTTGGCAAGACTTCAGCTCTCATTGTCACTGTCCCCTAGGGTGTGCTTGTCAAAGAGGTACTCTGCCATGCCATATTTTGGTGCCCCCATCTTCCGCAGGTTGGTCACATGGTCACCCAGCTCTTTGATGGATTTCACCTGTTCATCCAGGTAGTGAGTCTCAATGAAGTCACACAACTGAAAGGGAGACAAAAGAGTTTAAATGTAGGCCTGCACACACCTTACCCTGCTGAAGCAGCACCTGAAATTCTACCAGTCCTCTCTAGGGAAAGCAGAAGATGCAGAACAACAATTTTAAAGCTGCAGAAGATACCTGAGAGGAAGAAGCCTTTAGTTTTGCCTCAGCAATGCCAGAGCAAGATCAAAGTGAGGCAGACTTATCCAGGCACACTTGCTCCAGAACTGCAGTACCATGTCTCCCTCACTACAAGAAGCAACAGGCAAGTTTCGGAACGTGTTTAGAAGCTCTCACTGCACAGCACTTGAATTCATGACCATGAGGATTTATACCTGTAGAATGGTCCAGCTATGTTATTTTCTTTAAAAAAAAAAAAAAATCCCTCTGACTTATGCAGGACACTCCCAAGAGTACTTTGATTCAGACACATGCTAACCTCTTCCTGATACTAAGAAGCCTCAATCCAGCCTTGCCAATAAATTCCATCTGTGAAGAAACCCGTTTTTTCAAGCACTGTGTTCAAGTGCCATGGCTTTTAACATTCAGAAGTGACTCCAAAAGTTTATGACAAAAAAGCCTTACAGGCATCCATTGGTGTAACATAAGAACACATCCCCCACAGAAACAAGCCTTCTCCATAGAGCTTAATAAATTTCTTCTCTTCAAAATGCTGTTCAGGAGTGCTCTCTGTTCCGAAGAGCAACAGAAGGGTTTGAACAAAGCAAGGCACCCACAGTTGGGTAAGGCAGGCCTCAGCCATCCTAACATGCTGCAACTGGTCCTCCTGTAAAGAGATGGCAATAACCCTGCCAAACAGCTAAGGTACAGGCTGACGCCTGGGCCCTTCCCCTTGGAAGGGCCGCACCACTGGTTCACACCCTTTTTTCACCTTTAGTAATGTCAGGGACACACAACTCACCCCCAAAGCCACACAATTAGACACATACAAGCCCCCTCACTGCACAGCCATATGCTCAGCTTCAGCGTCTACTTACATGTGGGTCATTCTTTTCAGTTGCCAATTTGTGCAGTTCCAACAGTGACTGGTTCACGTTCTTCTCCAGGTGCAGGGCACACTCCATTGCAGTCAGTCCATTCTCCCAGTCATCACGATCTGGCTTCTAGAAGGGGAAAACACACAACCACATTTTCTGTAAGTACCCACAAACCATTAGGGAGCAAAGTCTTTTTAGATCAGTCACAAAGCCTGTTTAGACCAAGTTCAGGCACTTCAGTATCTTCAAAAATTTGGCAGACACAGAGCACACACTCCAAACAGAACCTGAACGCATGCTCCACATCCCAGACCTCTCCCCATCCCCTAGGTTCTCCTCATGTTATGTTCGCTGAGCTCTTGTGGGCAGGACGGCTAACGGAGCTACTGCCTTCCTCCTCCCATTATAACCTAATGGCTTAAACATCTGCCTACGTAAGCAGGTAACGGGCACAATCTCAGAAATGAAGCAGTTAAGATGCCAGTACACGCAAGTCTAGTCTTCAGCTTAGAACTGCCTAGTATAGTCTGGTGTTTACAAGTACTCAGACTTACTAGTAAGCAAGGGAATTCTTCTCAAGTGCCCATCACTTACTTTGTTTACTGTTTTCACCATGAAGAGTTGTCTTGCATTAAACTGGCCCTACAATGTTGCTTACTTTCTGCTGTTCCAAATAATCTAATTAAAGTGACTTCAAGAAAACAGCACTATGAAATCTTGCAGTGAGCCATAACAACCAACTGGAAACTTCTGATTTCCTATCCCCATGGCAAGCAAGTCAAGAGGCAAGAGGTCTCTACAAAACAGCATAGAGAACAGAGAAGGCTCTTGCCGTTAAAATTTTAGGTAGATGAACCAGTTGTGTTCTTATTACCCTCAGCCCACAGCAAACCACCCAGGGCTAGGCATCCTCATCTTACACAGGAAATATTTGTTATTAGTCAATCAGCACAAAGTATCACATTACCACGCATCTCTAGATTTTGGGCCGAGTGCTACGCATGGATCGCAGCAATGCGGTATGCTTATCTACTGTCAGCTGCTGGGAACGGACTCGCAGGGAAATCCCTCCCCTTCCAGCCTGGAGACAGACCACAAGTCTAGTTCTGCATTAGAGAGGACAGCCCATAGCTCCACTCCTCACCTTGATGTCCTGCAAGAAGATGCGTCCGCCCCTCTGATTCTGTAGCTTCATCAGTTTCTCAGCATGCTCACGTTCCTCATGGGACTGATGCAGGAAGTACTTGGCAAAGTTTTTCAGCGCCACATCATCCCGGTCAAAATAGTAGGACTGAAAAATAAGAATTCATATGCTCAAAACCCCAAGCCTCACTCCAGCAGCCGCACAAAGCCAAGTCCGTACTGTGACTTCAGTTATGCCTCCTATCAGCCCTACTTCAAGATTGCTGGAGTCCAAGCTAAGGCTGGCCGTAGCACTGACGACAGCAAGGCAGTGTGGCAAAACGCCTTCCTTAGTAGCAAATTAGGTTTTCCTGACTAGGATTAAATTTTAACCTGTATCCCTACCACGAACACCAGGGACACAAATAAATGGCATTTGTGGTTCAGTTCTGAAGATAAAAAACCCACATCCCACAAAGATACCTGTTCTTCTGAGCACCATTCAAATGCCTTAAACAAAGCAGACTCAAAAGCCTTTTGCAAGAAGGAGAAATCTTCCCTGCTCCCTTTGTATGCCAGAGTTTGTTTACAGTGATCACAGTCAAGGTTCTGACTTGCAATACCAGTTAAGGGTGGCCAAGAACTTCAAGTACTTCTGCAATAAAGCTCGCGTGCTTCCTTAGGATTATCAGGGATTAAACTAAGAAGTACACTTTCTACTTTTGAAAAAAAAAAAAAAAAAAAAGTAGCTCGTATCACATTTAAAAGACAAAAGATAAATTGACATTCAACAGCAAATACAAAATCGTCTTTTTTGAAAGCCAAAAAAACTGCAACAGCAGTTAGAAGCCATCACACAGCTTGTTTGTTCTTTGGTCAGAGCCATTAGGCAGGATTCAATGGCAAGCTTTGTATCAAGTGCCAGTTATTTACCAGACAAACTACTACAGAATTCTCCGCTCTTCAACCAGCAGCTTGGAGGTTCAAGGCGAGACACCGGTCCTCGTGTACCACTATCATCCACCAACATAATTACATTTAGCTTGTAACTGAGGTTCAGACCTTGATAGTAACACAAAAGCAAGCTGTGAAGTTCTACACCCACATGCCGCAACATACTACAGCGTCACCAGAAAGTCTCAAGTTGCCTGGAAGTCTCAAGCACCAAGACTGCTGCACAGAGGTCAGAGCTGCTGTTTGGACCAAAGTTACTCATCTCATCCATGGCTAAAACGGGAGTCTCATGCCAAGCGAGACGTGTAAGCACAGCGCCAAGGAAACCACCGATTCCTACCAACTCACTTCAAAAAACTGAGCGAAAAACCTTGCGTCAGAGACAAGAACGCCTGCGGGAAAGGTGCCAATCGCTTCGTTAGTCAACTCCCGCTATCCAGCCCAGCCCCAAGGGCAGAGCCGCTTGGAAGCTGCTGAGCTGTGCTGATAAGGAGTCCC